>NC_138874.1:22503700-22714999 GCF_965194805.1 Balaenoptera borealis
GCCCATGGTGACATTTCGCAAGGTGACAGTGCCCATGTTGAAAGTGCCCATGGTGACAGTGACCATGGTGACACTTCCCATGTTGAAAGTGTTCATGGTGAGAGTGTCCATGATGAAAATGCCCATGGTGAGAGTGCCCATGGTGACAGTGTCTATGGTGATAGTGCTCATGGTGACAATGCCCATGGTGATATTGATCACGGTGACACTGCCCACGGTGATAGTGCTCATGGTGACATTTTCCATGGTGAGAGTGCTCATGTTGACATTGTCCATGGTGACCGTGCCCATGGTGACTATGCTCTTGCTAAGAATTCCCATGATGACATTACCCATGGTGACAGTACCCATGGCGACAGTGCCCATGGTGACAGTGCTCATGGTGACAGTGCTCACAGTGACAGTGCCCTTGGTGATAGTGCCCATGGTAATAGTGCTCACGGTGACAGTGCCCATGGTGACAGTTACCATGGTGACAGTGCCCACAGTGAAAGTGCTCATGGTGACATTACCCACGGTGACAGTACTCATGGTGAGAGTACGCATGGTGACAGTGCCCATGGTGACAGTGCTCATGGTGACACAGCCCATGGTGACTGTGCTAAAGCTGGCGGTGCATATGGTTGGAGTTCCCATGGTGAAATTCCTCATGGTGGCACTGCCCATGATGATAGTGCTCATGGTGACAGTGCCCATGGTGACATTTCCCATGGTGACAGTGCTCATGGTGAGAGTTCCTATGCTGACTGTGCTCATGTTGACAGTGCCCATGGTGACTGTGCCCACGGTGACAGTGTTCACGGTGATAGTTCTCGACGTGATAGTGCCCATGGTAATAGTGCTGATGGTGACACTGCCCATGTTGATAATGATCACGGTGACACTGCCCATGGTGATAGTGCTCAGGGTGATAATGCTCATCGTGACAGTTCCCATGGTGACACTGCCCATGGTGACAGTGCTCGTAGTGACACTGCCCATGGTGACAGTGCCCATAGTGATAGTGCCCATGGTGACATTTCCCATGGTGACAGTGCTCATGGTGAGAGTTCCCAGGCCGACAGTGCCCATGATGACAGTGTTCATGTTGACTGTGCCCACGGTGAAAGTGCTCATGGTAACAGTGCTCACGGTGACAGTGCCCTTGGTGATAGTACCCATGGTAACAGTGCTCAATGTGACAGTGCCCATGGTGATATTTCTCACGGTGACACTGCCCATGGTGATAGTGCTCATGGTGATTGTACTCATGGTGACAGTTCCCATGGTTACAGTGCCCACCGTGACAGTGCCCATGGTGACAATGCCCACGGTGACAGTGCTCATGGTGACAGTGCTCATGGTGATAATGCTCACGGTGATAGTGCTCACGGTGACAGTGCCCTTGGTGATAGTGCTCATCGTGATAGTGCTCATGGTGGCAGTTTGCATGGTGACTCTGCCCCTGTTGAAAGTGCCCATGGTGACAGTGCTCATGTTGACCCTGCCCATGGTGACAGTGCTCATGCTGGAGGTGTACATGGTTGGAGTTCCCATGGTACAACTGTTATGGTGGCACTGCCCATGATGATAGTGCTCATGGTGACAGTGTCCATGGTGACAGTGCCCATGGTGACAGGGCCTATGATGAGAGTGCCCATGGTGACAGCACCCAAGGTGACCGTTTCCATGGTGACAGTGCTCATGTTGACAGTGCCCACGGTGACAGTGCTCATGGTGAGAGTTCCCATGGTGATAGTGCTCATCTTGACAATGCCCATGGTGACCGTTCCCATGGTGACAGTGCCCATGATGATAGTGCTAATGATGACAGTGCTCATGGTGACAGTTCCCATGGTGACATTGCCCATGGTGACAGTGCTCATGTTGACAGTGCCCACAGTGACAGTGCTCATGGTGGCAGTGCTCACAGTAACAATGCCCATGGTGATAGTGCCCATGGTAATAGTGCTCACGTTGACAGTGCCCATGGTGATATTGCTCATGGTGACACTGCCCATGGTGATAGTGCTGACGGTGATAGTGCTCATGGTGACAGTTCCCATGGTGACTGTGCCCATGGTGACAGTGCTCATGGTGACAGTACCGACGGTGACAGTGCCCATGGTGACAGTGCTCAGGGTGATAGTGCTCACGATGACAGTGGTCACGGTGACAGTTCCCTTGGTGATAGTGCTCACGGTGATAGTGCCCATGGTGACACTGCCCATGGTGATATTGCTCATGGTGACACTGCCCATGGTAATAGTGCTCATGGTGATAGTGTTCACATTGACAGTGCCTTTGGTGACAATTCTCATGGTGACACTGCCCATGGTGACAGTTCGCATGCTGACAGTGCCCATGTTGAAAGTTCCCATGGTGACAGTGTTCATGGTGATAATGCCCATGGTGACTTTGCTCATGCTGGCGGTGTACAGGGTTGGTGTTCCCATGTTGAAATTCCTCATGATGATAGTGTTGATGGTGACAGTGTCCATGTTGACAGTGCCAATGGTGACAGTGCTCATGGTGACACTGCCCATGGTGACATTTCGCAAGGTGACAGTGCCCATGTTGAAAGTGCCCATGGTGACAGTGACCATGGTGACACTTCCCATGTTGAAAGTGTTCATGGTGAGAGTGTCCATGATGAAAATGCCCATGGTGAGAGTGCCCATGGTGACAGTGTCTATGGTGATAGTGCTCATGGTGACAATGCCCATGGTGATATTGATCACGGTGACACTGCCCACGGTGATAGTGCTCATGGTGACATTTTCCATGGTGAGAGTGCTCATGTTGACATTGTCCATGGTGACTGTGCCCATGGTGACTATGCTCTTGCTAAGAATTCCCATGATGACATTACCCATGGTGACAGTACCCATGGCGACAGTGCCCATGGTGACAGTGCTCATGGTGACAGTGCTCACAGTGACAGTGCCCTTGGTGATAGTGCCCATGGTAATAGTGCTCACGGTGACAGTGCCCATGGTGACAGTTACCATGGTGACAGTGCCCACAGTGAAAGTGCTCATGGTGACATTACCCACGGTGACAGTACTCATGGTGAGAGTACGCATGGTGACAGTGCCCATGGTGACAGTGCTCATGGTGACACAGCCCATGGTGACTGTGCTAAAGCTGGCGGTGCATATGGTTGGAGTTCCCATGGTGAAATTCCTCATGGTGGCACTGCCCATGATGATAGTGCTCATGGTGACAGTGCCCATGGTGACATTTCCCATGGTGACAGTGCTCATGGTGAGAGTTCCTATGCTGACTGTGCTCATGTTGACAGTGCCCATGGTGACTGTGCCCACGGTGACAGTGTTCACGGTGATAGTTCTCGACGTGATAGTGCCCATGGTAATAGTGCTGATGGTGACACTGCCCATGTTGATAATGATCACGGTGACACTGCCCATGGTGATAGTGCTCAGGGTGATAATGCTCATCGTGACAGTTCCCATGGTGACACTGCCCATGGTGACAGTGCTCGTAGTGACACTGCCCATGGTGACAGTGCCCATAGTGATAGTGCCCATGGTGACATTTCCCATGGTGACAGTGCTCATGGTGAGAGTTCCCAGGCCGACAGTGCCCATGATGACAGTGTTCATGTTGACTGTGCCCACGGTGAAAGTGCTCATGGTAACAGTGCTCACGGTGACAGTGCCCTTGGTGATAGTACCCATGGTAACAGTGCTCAATGTGACAGTGCCCATGGTGATATTTCTCACGGTGACACTGCCCATGGTGATAGTGCTCATGGTGATTGTACTCATGGTGACAGTTCCCATGGTTACAGTGCCCACCGTGACAGTGCCCATGGTGACAATGCCCACGGTGACAGTGCTCATGGTGACAGTGCTCATGGTGATAATGCTCACGGTGATAGTGCTCACGGTGACAGTGCCCTTGGTGATAGTGCTCATCGTGATAGTGCTCATGGTGGCAGTTTGCATGGTGACTCTGCCCCTGTTGAAAGTGCCCATGGTGACAGTGCTCATGTTGACCCTGCCCATGGTGACAGTGCTCATGCTGGAGGTGTACATGGTTGGAGTTCCCATGGTACAACTGTTATGGTGGCACTGCCCATGATGATAGTGCTCATGGTGACAGTGTCCATGGTGACAGTGCCCATGGTGACAGGGCCTATGATGAGAGTGCCCATGGTGACAGCACCCAAGGTGACCGTTTCCATGGTGACAGTGCTCATGTTGACAGTGCCCACGGTGACAGTGCTCATGGTGAGAGTTCCCATGGTGATAGTGCTCATCTTGACAATGCCCATGGTGACCGTTCCCATGGTGACAGTGCCCATGATGATAGTGCTAATGATGACAGTGCTCATGGTGACAGTTCCCATGGTGACATTGCCCATGGTGACAGTGCTCATGTTGACAGTGCCCACAGTGACAGTGCTCATGGTGGCAGTGCTCACAGTAACAATGCCCATGGTGATAGTGCCCATGGTAATAGTGCTCACGTTGACAGTGCCCATGGTGATATTGCTCATGGTGACACTGCCCATGGTGATAGTGCTGACGGTGATAGTGTTCATGGTGACAGTTCCCATGGTGACTGTGCCCATGGTGACAGTGCTCATGGTGACAGTACCGACGGTGACAGTGCCCATGGTGACAGTGCTCAGGGTGATAGTGCTCACGATGACAGTGGTCACGGTGACAGTTCCCTTGGTGATAGTGCTCACGGTGATAGTGCCCATGGTGACACTGCCCATGGTGATATTGCTCATGGTGACACTGCCCATGGTAATAGTGCTCATGGTGATAGTGTTCACATTGACAGTGCCTTTGGTGACAATTCTCATGGTGACACTGCCCATGGTGACAGTTCGCATGCTGACAGTGCCCATGTTGAAAGTTCCCATGGTGACAGTGTTCATGGTGATAATGCCCATGGTGACTTTGCTCATGCTGGCGGTGTACAGGGTTGGTGTTCCCATGTTGAAATTCCTCATGATGATAGTGTTGATGGTGACAGTGTCCATGTTGACAGTGCCAATGGTGACAGTGCTCATGGTGACACTGCCCATGGTGACATTTCGCAAGGTGACAGTGCCCATGTTGAAAGTGCCCATGGTGACAGTGACCATGGTGACACTTCCCATGTTGAAAGTGTTCATGGTGAGAGTGTCCATGATGAAAATGCCCATGGTGAGAGTGCCCATGGTGACAGTGTCTATGGTGATAGTGCTCATGGTGACAATGCCCATGGTGATATTGATCACGGTGACACTGCCCACGGTGATAGTGCTCATGGTGACATTTTCCATGGTGAGAGTGCTCATGTTGACATTGTCCATGGTGACCGTGCCCATGGTGACTATGCTCTTGCTAAGAATTCCCATGATGACATTACCCATGGTGACAGTACCCATGGCGACAGTGCCCATGGTGACAGTGCTCACAGTGACAGTGCCCTTGGTGATAGTGCCCATGGTAATAGTGCTCACGGTGACAGTGCCCATGGTGACAGTTACCATGGTGACAGTGCCCACAGTGAAAGTGCTCATGGTGACATTACCCACGGTGACAGTACTCATGGTGAGAGTACGCATGGTGACAGTGCCCATGGTGACAGTGCTCATGGTGACACAGCCCATGGTGACTGTGCTAAAGCTGGCGGTGCATATGGTTGGAGTTCCCATGGTGAAATTCCTCATGGTGGCACTGCCCATGATGATAGTGCTCATGGTGACAGTGCCCATGGTGACATTTCCCATGGTGACAGTGCTCATGGTGAGAGTTCCTATGCTGACTGTGCTCATGTTGACAGTGCCCATGGTGACTGTGCCCACGGTGACAGTGTTCACGGTGATAGTTCTCGACGTGATAGTGCCCATGGTAATAGTGCTGATGGTGACACTGCCCATGTTGATAATGATCACGGTGACACTGCCCATGGTGATAGTGCTCAGGGTGATAATGCTCATCGTGACAGTTCCCATGGTGACACTGCCCATGGTGACAGTGCTCGTAGTGACACTGCCCATGGTGACAGTGCCCATAGTGATAGTGCCCATGGTGACATTTCCCATGGTGACAGTGCTCATGGTGAGAGTTCCCAGGCCGACAGTGCCCATGATGACAGTGTTCATGTTGACTGTGCCCACGGTGAAAGTGCTCATGGTAACAGTGCTCACGGTGACAGTGCCCTTGGTGATAGTACCCATGGTAACAGTGCTCAATGTGACAGTGCCCATGGTGATATTTCTCACGGTGACACTGCCCATGGTGATAGTGCTCATGGTGATTGTACTCATGGTGACAGTTCCCATGGTTACAGTGCCCACCGTGACAGTGCCCATGGTGACAATGCCCACGGTGACAGTGCTCATGGTGACAGTGCTCATGGTGATAATGCTCACGGTGATAGTGCTCACGGTGACAGTGCCCTTGGTGATAGTGCTCATCGTGATAGTGCTCATGGTGGCAGTTTGCATGGTGACTCTGCCCCTGTTGAAAGTGCCCATGGTGACAGTGCTCATGTTGACCCTGCCCATGGTGACAGTGCTCATGCTGGAGGTGTACATGGTTGGAGTTCCCATGGTACAACTGTTATGGTGGCACTGCCCATGATGATAGTGCTCATGGTGACAGTGTCCATGGTGACAGTGCCCATGGTGACAGGGCCTATGATGAGAGTGCCCATGGTGACAGCACCCAAGGTGACCGTTTCCATGGTGACAGTGCTCATGTTGACAGTGCCCACGGTGACAGTGCTCATGGTGAGAGTTCCCATGGTGATAGTGCTCATCTTGACAATGCCCATGGTGACCGTTCCCATGGTGACAGTGCCCATGATGATAGTGCTAATGATGACAGTGCTCATGGTGACAGTTCCCATGGTGACATTGCCCATGGTGACAGTGCTCATGTTGACAGTGCCCACAGTGACAGTGCTCATGGTGGCAGTGCTCACAGTAACAATGCCCATGGTGATAGTGCCCATGGTAATAGTGCTCACGTTGACAGTGCCCATGGTGATATTGCTCATGGTGACACTGCCCATGGTGATAGTGCTGACGGTGATAGTGCTCATGGTGACAGTTCCCATGGTGACTGTGCCCATGGTGACAGTGCTCATGGTGACAGTACCGACGGTGACAGTGCCCATGGTGACAGTGCTCAGGGTGATAGTGCTCACGATGACAGTGGTCACGGTGACAGTTCCCTTGGTGATAGTGCTCACGGTGATAGTGCCCATGGTGACACTGCCCATGGTGATATTGCTCATGGTGACACTGCCCATGGTAATAGTGCTCATGGTGATAGTGTTCACATTGACAGTGCCTTTGGTGACAATTCTCATGGTGACACTGCCCATGGTGACAGTTCGCATGCTGACAGTGCCCATGTTGAAAGTTCCCATGGTGACAGTGTTCATGGTGATAATGCCCATGGTGACTTTGCTCATGCTGGCGGTGTACAGGGTTGGTGTTCCCATGTTGAAATTCCTCATGATGATAGTGTTGATGGTGACAGTGTCCATGTTGACAGTGCCAATGGTGACAGTGCTCATGGTGACACTGCCCATGGTGACATTTCGCAAGGTGACAGTGCCCATGTTGAAAGTGCCCATGGTGACAGTGACCATGGTGACACTTCCCATGTTGAAAGTGTTCATGGTGAGAGTGTCCATGATGAAAATGCCCATGGTGAGAGTGCCCATGGTGACAGTGTCTATGGTGATAGTGCTCATGGTGACAATGCCCATGGTGATATTGATCACGGTGACACTGCCCACGGTGATAGTGCTCATGGTGACATTTTCCATGGTGAGAGTGCTCATGTTGACATTGTCCATGGTGACCGTGCCCATGGTGACTATGCTCTTGCTAAGAATTCCCATGATGACATTACCCATGGTGACAGTACCCATGGCGACAGTGCCCATGGTGACAGTGCTCACAGTGACAGTGCCCTTGGTGATAGTGCCCATGGTAATAGTGCTCACGGTGACAGTGCCCATGGTGACAGTTACCATGGTGACAGTGCCCACAGTGAAAGTGCTCATGGTGACATTACCCACGGTGACAGTACTCATGGTGAGAGTACGCATGGTGACAGTGCCCATGGTGACAGTGCTCATGGTGACACAGCCCATGGTGACTGTGCTAAAGCTGGCGGTGCATATGGTTGGAGTTCCCATGGTGAAATTCCTCATGGTGGCACTGCCCATGATGATAGTGCTCATGGTGACAGTGCCCATGGTGACATTTCCCATGGTGACAGTGCTCATGGTGAGAGTTCCTATGCTGACTGTGCTCATGTTGACAGTGCCCATGGTGACTGTGCCCACGGTGACAGTGTTCACGGTGATAGTTCTCGACGTGATAGTGCCCATGGTAATAGTGCTGATGGTGACACTGCCCATGTTGATAATGATCACGGTGACACTGCCCATGGTGATAGTGCTCAGGGTGATAATGCTCATCGTGACAGTTCCCATGGTGACACTGCCCATGGTGACAGTGCTCGTAGTGACACTGCCCATGGTGACAGTGCCCATAGTGATAGTGCCCATGGTGACATTTCCCATGGTGACAGTGCTCATGGTGAGAGTTCCCAGGCCGACAGTGCCCATGATGACAGTGTTCATGTTGACTGTGCCCACGGTGAAAGTGCTCATGGTAACAGTGCTCACGGTGACAGTGCCCTTGGTGATAGTACCCATGGTAACAGTGCTCAATGTGACAGTGCCCATGGTGATATTTCTCACGGTGACACTGCCCATGGTGATAGTGCTCATGGTGATTGTACTCATGGTGACAGTTCCCATGGTTACAGTGCCCACCGTGACAGTGCCCATGGTGACAATGCCCACGGTGACAGTGCTCATGGTGACAGTGCTCATGGTGATAATGCTCACGGTGATAGTGCTCACGGTGACAGTGCCCTTGGTGATAGTGCTCATCGTGATAGTGCTCATGGTGGCAGTTTGCATGGTGACTCTGCCCCTGTTGAAAGTGCCCATGGTGACAGTGCTCATGTTGACCCTGCCCATGGTGACAGTGCTCATGCTGGAGGTGTACATGGTTGGAGTTCCCATGGTACAACTGTTATGGTGGCACTGCCCATGATGATAGTGCTCATGGTGACAGTGTCCATGGTGACAGTGCCCATGGTGACAGGGCCTATGATGAGAGTGCCCATGGTGACAGCACCCAAGGTGACCGTTTCCATGGTGACAGTGCTCATGTTGACAGTGCCCACGGTGACAGTGCTCATGGTGAGAGTTCCCATGGTGATAGTGCTCATCTTGACAATGCCCATGGTGACCGTTCCCATGGTGACAGTGCCCATGATGATAGTGCTAATGATGACAGTGCTCATGGTGACAGTTCCCATGGTGACATTGCCCATGGTGACAGTGCTCATGTTGACAGTGCCCACAGTGACAGTGCTCATGGTGGCAGTGCTCACAGTAACAATGCCCATGGTGATAGTGCCCATGGTAATAGTGCTCACGTTGACAGTGCCCATGGTGATATTGCTCATGGTGACACTGCCCATGGTGATAGTGCTGACGGTGATAGTGCTCATGGTGACAGTTCCCATGGTGACTGTGCCCATGGTGACAGTGCTCATGGTGACAGTACCGACGGTGACAGTGCCCATGGTGACAGTGCTCAGGGTGATAGTGCTCACGATGACAGTGGTCACGGTGACAGTTCCCTTGGTGATAGTGCTCACGGTGATAGTGCCCATGGTGACACTGCCCATGGTGATATTGCTCATGGTGACACTGCCCATGGTAATAGTGCTCATGGTGATAGTGTTCACATTGACAGTGCCTTTGGTGACAATTCTCATGGTGACACTGCCCATGGTGACAGTTCGCATGCTGACAGTGCCCATGTTGAAAGTTCCCATGGTGACAGTGTTCATGGTGATAATGCCCATGGTGACTTTGCTCATGCTGGCGGTGTACAGGGTTGGTGTTCCCATGTTGAAATTCCTCATGATGATAGTGTTGATGGTGACAGTGTCCATGTTGACAGTGCCAATGGTGACAGTGCTCATGGTGACACTGCCCATGGTGACATTTCGCAAGGTGACAGTGCCCATGTTGAAAGTGCCCATGGTGACAGTGACCATGGTGACACTTCCCATGTTGAAAGTGTTCATGGTGAGAGTGTCCATGATGAAAATGCCCATGGTGAGAGTGCCCATGGTGACAGTGTCTATGGTGATAGTGCTCATGGTGACAATGCCCATGGTGATATTGATCACGGTGACACTGCCCACGGTGATAGTGCTCATGGTGACATTTTCCATGGTGAGAGTGCTCATGTTGACATTGTCCATGGTGACCGTGCCCATGGTGACTATGCTCTTGCTAAGAATTCCCATGATGACATTACCCATGGTGACAGTACCCATGGCGACAGTGCCCATGGTGACAGTGCTCACAGTGACAGTGCCCTTGGTGATAGTGCCCATGGTAATAGTGCTCACGGTGACAGTGCCCATGGTGACAGTTACCATGGTGACAGTGCCCACAGTGAAAGTGCTCATGGTGACATTACCCACGGTGACAGTACTCATGGTGAGAGTACGCATGGTGACAGTGCCCATGGTGACAGTGCTCATGGTGACACAGCCCATGGTGACTGTGCTAAAGCTGGCGGTGCATATGGTTGGAGTTCCCATGGTGAAATTCCTCATGGTGGCACTGCCCATGATGATAGTGCTCATGGTGACAGTGCCCATGGTGACATTTCCCATGGTGACAGTGCTCATGGTGAGAGTTCCTATGCTGACTGTGCTCATGTTGACAGTGCCCATGGTGACTGTGCCCACGGTGACAGTGTTCACGGTGATAGTTCTCGACGTGATAGTGCCCATGGTAATAGTGCTGATGGTGACACTGCCCATGTTGATAATGATCACGGTGACACTGCCCATGGTGATAGTGCTCAGGGTGATAATGCTCATCGTGACAGTTCCCATGGTGACACTGCCCATGGTGACAGTGCTCGTAGTGACACTGCCCATGGTGACAGTGCCCATAGTGATAGTGCCCATGGTGACATTTCCCATGGTGACAGTGCTCATGGTGAGAGTTCCCAGGCCGACAGTGCCCATGATGACAGTGTTCATGTTGACTGTGCCCACGGTGAAAGTGCTCATGGTAACAGTGCTCACGGTGACAGTGCCCTTGGTGATAGTACCCATGGTAACAGTGCTCAATGTGACAGTGCCCATGGTGATATTTCTCACGGTGACACTGCCCATGGTGATAGTGCTCATGGTGATTGTACTCATGGTGACAGTTCCCATGGTTACAGTGCCCACCGTGACAGTGCCCATGGTGACAATGCCCACGGTGACAGTGCTCATGGTGACAGTGCTCATGGTGATAATGCTCACGGTGATAGTGCTCACGGTGACAGTGCCCTTGGTGATAGTGCTCATCGTGATAGTGCTCATGGTGGCAGTTTGCATGGTGACTCTGCCCCTGTTGAAAGTGCCCATGGTGACAGTGCTCATGTTGACCCTGCCCATGGTGACAGTGCTCATGCTGGAGGTGTACATGGTTGGAGTTCCCATGGTACAACTGTTATGGTGGCACTGCCCATGATGATAGTGCTCATGGTGACAGTGTCCATGGTGACAGTGCCCATGGTGACAGGGCCTATGATGAGAGTGCCCATGGTGACAGCACCCAAGGTGACCGTTTCCATGGTGACAGTGCTCATGTTGACAGTGCCCACGGTGACAGTGCTCATGGTGAGAGTTCCCATGGTGATAGTGCTCATCTTGACAATGCCCATGGTGACCGTTCCCATGGTGACAGTGCCCATGATGATAGTGCTAATGATGACAGTGCTCATGGTGACAGTTCCCATGGTGACATTGCCCATGGTGACAGTGCTCATGTTGACAGTGCCCACAGTGACAGTGCTCATGGTGGCAGTGCTCACAGTAACAATGCCCATGGTGATAGTGCCCATGGTAATAGTGCTCACGTTGACAGTGCCCATGGTGATATTGCTCATGGTGACACTGCCCATGGTGATAGTGCTGACGGTGATAGTGCTCATGGTGACAGTTCCCATGGTGACTGTGCCCATGGTGACAGTGCTCATGGTGACAGTACCGACGGTGACAGTGCCCATGGTGACAGTGCTCAGGGTGATAGTGCTCACGATGACAGTGGTCACGGTGACAGTTCCCTTGGTGATAGTGCTCACGGTGATAGTGCCCATGGTGACACTGCCCATGGTGATATTGCTCATGGTGACACTGCCCATGGTAATAGTGCTCATGGTGATAGTGTTCACATTGACAGTGCCTTTGGTGACAATTCTCATGGTGACACTGCCCATGGTGACAGTTCGCATGCTGACAGTGCCCATGTTGAAAGTTCCCATGGTGACAGTGTTCATGGTGATAATGCCCATGGTGACTTTGCTCATGCTGGTGGTGTACAGGGTTGGTGTTCCCATGTTGAAATTCCTCATGATGATAGTGTTGATGGTGACAGTGTCCATGTTGACAGTGCCAATGGTGACAGTGCTCATGGTGACACTGCCCATGGTGACATTTCGCAAGGTGACAGTGCCCATGTTGAAAGTGCCCATGGTGACAGTGACCATGGTGACACTTCCCATGTTGAAAGTGTTCATGGTGAGAGTGTCCATGATGAAAATGCCCATGGTGAGAGTGCCCATGGTGACAGTGTCTATGGTGATAGTGCTCATGGTGACAATGCCCATGGTGATATTGATCACGGTGACACTGCCCACGGTGATAGTGCTCATGGTGACATTTTCCATGGTGAGAGTGCTCATGTTGACATTGTCCATGGTGACCGTGCCCATGGTGACTATGCTCTTGCTAAGAATTCCCATGATGACATTACCCATGGTGACAGTACCCATGGCGACAGTGCCCATGGTGACAGTGCTCACAGTGACAGTGCCCTTGGTGATAGTGCCCATGGTAATAGTGCTCACGGTGACAGTGCCCATGGTGACAGTTACCATGGTGACAGTGCCCACAGTGAAAGTGCTCATGGTGACATTACCCACGGTGACAGTACTCATGGTGAGAGTACGCATGGTGACAGTGCCCATGGTGACAGTGCTCATGGTGACACAGCCCATGGTGACTGTGCTAAAGCTGGCGGTGCATATGGTTGGAGTTCCCATGGTGAAATTCCTCATGGTGGCACTGCCCATGATGATAGTGCTCATGGTGACAGTGCCCATGGTGACATTTCCCATGGTGACAGTGCTCATGGTGAGAGTTCCTATGCTGACTGTGCTCATGTTGACAGTGCCCATGGTGACTGTGCCCACGGTGACAGTGTTCACGGTGATAGTTCTCGACGTGATAGTGCCCATGGTAATAGTGCTGATGGTGACACTGCCCATGTTGATAATGATCACGGTGACACTGCCCATGGTGATAGTGCTCAGGGTGATAATGCTCATCGTGACAGTTCCCATGGTGACACTGCCCATGGTGACAGTGCTCGTAGTGACACTGCCCATGGTGACAGTGCCCATAGTGATAGTGCCCATGGTGACATTTCCCATGGTGACAGTGCTCATGGTGAGAGTTCCCAGGCCGACAGTGCCCATGATGACAGTGTTCATGTTGACTGTGCCCACGGTGAAAGTGCTCATGGTAACAGTGCTCACGGTGACAGTGCCCTTGGTGATAGTACCCATGGTAACAGTGCTCAATGTGACAGTGCCCATGGTGATATTTCTCACGGTGACACTGCCCATGGTGATAGTGCTCATGGTGATTGTACTCATGGTGACAGTTCCCATGGTTACAGTGCCCACCGTGACAGTGCCCATGGTGACAATGCCCACGGTGACAGTGCTCATGGTGACAGTGCTCATGGTGATAATGCTCACGGTGATAGTGCTCACGGTGACAGTGCCCTTGGTGATAGTGCTCATCGTGATAGTGCTCATGGTGGCAGTTTGCATGGTGACTCTGCCCCTGTTGAAAGTGCCCATGGTGACAGTGCTCATGTTGACCCTGCCCATGGTGACAGTGCTCATGCTGGAGGTGTACATGGTTGGAGTTCCCATGGTACAACTGTTATGGTGGCACTGCCCATGATGATAGTGCTCATGGTGACAGTGTCCATGGTGACAGTGCCCATGGTGACAGGGCCTATGATGAGAGTGCCCATGGTGACAGCACCCAAGGTGACCGTTTCCATGGTGACAGTGCTCATGTTGACAGTGCCCACGGTGACAGTGCTCATGGTGAGAGTTCCCATGGTGATAGTGCTCATCTTGACAATGCCCATGGTGACCGTTCCCATGGTGACAGTGCCCATGATGATAGTGCTAATGATGACAGTGCTCATGGTGACAGTTCCCATGGTGACATTGCCCATGGTGACAGTGCTCATGTTGACAGTGCCCACAGTGACAGTGCTCATGGTGGCAGTGCTCACAGTAACAATGCCCATGGTGATAGTGCCCATGGTAATAGTGCTCACGTTGACAGTGCCCATGGTGATATTGCTCATGGTGACACTGCCCATGGTGATAGTGCTGACGGTGATAGTGCTCATGGTGACAGTTCCCATGGTGACTGTGCCCATGGTGACAGTGCTCATGGTGACAGTACCGACGGTGACAGTGCCCATGGTGACAGTGCTCAGGGTGATAGTGCTCACGATGACAGTGGTCACGGTGACAGTTCCCTTGGTGATAGTGCTCACGGTGATAGTGCCCATGGTGACACTGCCCATGGTGATATTGCTCATGGTGACACTGCCCATGGTAATAGTGCTCATGGTGATAGTGTTCACATTGACAGTGCCTTTGGTGACAATTCTCATGGTGACACTGCCCATGGTGACAGTTCGCATGCTGACAGTGCCCATGTTGAAAGTTCCCATGGTGACAGTGTTCATGGTGATAATGCCCATGGTGACTTTGCTCATGCTGGCGGTGTACAGGGTTGGTGTTCCCATGTTGAAATTCCTCATGATGATAGTGTTGATGGTGACAGTGTCCATGTTGACAGTGCCAATGGTGACAGTGCTCATGGTGACACTGCCCATGGTGACATTTCGCAAGGTGACAGTGCCCATGTTGAAAGTGCCCATGGTGACAGTGACCATGGTGACACTTCCCATGTTGAAAGTGTTCATGGTGAGAGTGTCCATGATGAAAATGCCCATGGTGAGAGTGCCCATGGTGACAGTGTCTATGGTGATAGTGCTCATGGTGACAATGCCCATGGTGATATTGATCACGGTGACACTGCCCACGGTGATAGTGCTCATGGTGACATTTTCCATGGTGAGAGTGCTCATGTTGACATTGTCCATGGTGACCGTGCCCATGGTGACTATGCTCTTGCTAAGAATTCCCATGATGACATTACCCATGGTGACAGTACCCATGGCGACAGTGCCCATGGTGACAGTGCTCATGGTGACAGTGCTCACAGTGACAGTGCCCTTGGTGATAGTGCCCATGGTAATAGTGCTCACGGTGACAGTGCCCATGGTGACAGTTACCATGGTGACAGTGCCCACAGTGAAAGTGCTCATGGTGACATTACCCACGGTGACAGTACTCATGGTGAGAGTACGCATGGTGACAGTGCCCATGGTGACAGTGCTCATGGTGACACAGCCCATGGTGACTGTGCTAAAGCTGGCGGTGCATATGGTTGGAGTTCCCATGGTGAAATTCCTCATGGTGGCACTGCCCATGATGATAGTGCTCATGGTGACAGTGCCCATGGTGACATTTCCCATGGTGACAGTGCTCATGGTGAGAGTTCCTATGCTGACTGTGCTCATGTTGACAGTGCCCATGGTGACTGTGCCCACGGTGACAGTGTTCACGGTGATAGTTCTCGACGTGATAGTGCCCATGGTAATAGTGCTGATGGTGACACTGCCCATGTTGATAATGATCACGGTGACACTGCCCATGGTGATAGTGCTCAGGGTGATAATGCTCATCGTGACAGTTCCCATGGTGACACTGCCCATGGTGACAGTGCTCGTAGTGACACTGCCCATGGTGACAGTGCCCATAGTGATAGTGCCCATGGTGACATTTCCCATGGTGACAGTGCTCATGGTGAGAGTTCCCAGGCCGACAGTGCCCATGATGACAGTGTTCATGTTGACTGTGCCCACGGTGAAAGTGCTCATGGTAACAGTGCTCACGGTGACAGTGCCCTTGGTGATAGTACCCATGGTAACAGTGCTCAATGTGACAGTGCCCATGGTGATATTTCTCACGGTGACACTGCCCATGGTGATAGTGCTCATGGTGATTGTACTCATGGTGACAGTTCCCATGGTTACAGTGCCCACCGTGACAGTGCCCATGGTGACAATGCCCACGGTGACAGTGCTCATGGTGACAGTGCTCATGGTGATAATGCTCACGGTGATAGTGCTCACGGTGACAGTGCCCTTGGTGATAGTGCTCATCGTGATAGTGCTCATGGTGGCAGTTTGCATGGTGACTCTGCCCCTGTTGAAAGTGCCCATGGTGACAGTGCTCATGTTGACCCTGCCCATGGTGACAGTGCTCATGCTGGAGGTGTACATGGTTGGAGTTCCCATGGTACAACTGTTATGGTGGCACTGCCCATGATGATAGTGCTCATGGTGACAGTGTCCATGGTGACAGTGCCCATGGTGACAGGGCCTATGATGAGAGTGCCCATGGTGACAGCACCCAAGGTGACCGTTTCCATGGTGACAGTGCTCATGTTGACAGTGCCCACGGTGACAGTGCTCATGGTGAGAGTTCCCATGGTGATAGTGCTCATCTTGACAATGCCCATGGTGACCGTTCCCATGGTGACAGTGCCCATGATGATAGTGCTAATGATGACAGTGCTCATGGTGACAGTTCCCATGGTGACATTGCCCATGGTGACAGTGCTCATGTTGACAGTGCCCACAGTGACAGTGCTCATGGTGGCAGTGCTCACAGTAACAATGCCCATGGTGATAGTGCCCATGGTAATAGTGCTCACGTTGACAGTGCCCATGGTGATATTGCTCATGGTGACACTGCCCATGGTGATAGTGCTGACGGTGATAGTGCTCATGGTGACAGTTCCCATGGTGACTGTGCCCATGGTGACAGTGCTCATGGTGACAGTACCGACGGTGACAGTGCCCATGGTGACAGTGCTCAGGGTGATAGTGCTCACGATGACAGTGGTCACGGTGACAGTTCCCTTGGTGATAGTGCTCACGGTGATAGTGCCCATGGTGACACTGCCCATGGTGATATTGCTCATGGTGACACTGCCCATGGTAATAGTGCTCATGGTGATAGTGTTCACATTGACAGTGCCTTTGGTGACAATTCTCATGGTGACACTGCCCATGGTGACAGTTCGCATGCTGACAGTGCCCATGTTGAAAGTTCCCATGGTGACAGTGTTCATGGTGATAATGCCCATGGTGACTTTGCTCATGCTGGCGGTGTACAGGGTTGGTGTTCCCATGTTGAAATTCCTCATGATGATAGTGTTGATGGTGACAGTGTCCATGTTGACAGTGCCAATGGTGACAGTGCTCATGGTGACACTGCCCATGGTGACATTTCGCAAGGTGACAGTGCCCATGTTGAAAGTGCCCATGGTGACAGTGACCATGGTGACACTTCCCATGTTGAAAGTGTTCATGGTGAGAGTGTCCATGATGAAAATGCCCATGGTGAGAGTGCCCATGGTGACAGTGTCTATGGTGATAGTGCTCATGGTGACAATGCCCATGGTGATATTGATCACGGTGACACTGCCCACGGTGATAGTGCTCATGGTGACATTTTCCATGGTGAGAGTGCTCATGTTGACATTGTCCATGGTGACCGTGCCCATGGTGACTATGCTCTTGCTAAGAATTCCCATGATGACATTACCCATGGTGACAGTACCCATGGCGACAGTGCCCATGGTGACAGTGCTCATGGTGACAGTGCTCACAGTGACAGTGCCCTTGGTGATAGTGCCCATGGTAATAGTGCTCACGGTGACAGTGCCCATGGTGACAGTTACCATGGTGACAGTGCCCACAGTGAAAGTGCTCATGGTGACATTACCCACGGTGACAGTACTCATGGTGAGAGTACGCATGGTGACAGTGCCCATGGTGACAGTGCTCATGGTGACACAGCCCATGGTGACTGTGCTAAAGCTGGCGGTGCATATGGTTGGAGTTCCCATGGTGAAATTCCTCATGGTGGCACTGCCCATGATGATAGTGCTCATGGTGACAGTGCCCATGGTGACATTTCCCATGGTGACAGTGCTCATGGTGAGAGTTCCTATGCTGACTGTGCTCATGTTGACAGTGCCCATGGTGACTGTGCCCACGGTGACAGTGTTCACGGTGATAGTTCTCGACGTGATAGTGCCCATGGTAATAGTGCTGATGGTGACACTGCCCATGTTGATAATGATCACGGTGACACTGCCCATGGTGATAGTGCTCAGGGTGATAATGCTCATCGTGACAGTTCCCATGGTGACACTGCCCATGGTGACAGTGCTCGTAGTGACACTGCCCATGGTGACAGTGCCCATAGTGATAGTGCCCATGGTGACATTTCCCATGGTGACAGTGCTCATGGTGAGAGTTCCCAGGCCGACAGTGCCCATGATGACAGTGTTCATGTTGACTGTGCCCACGGTGAAAGTGCTCATGGTAACAGTGCTCACGGTGACAGTGCCCTTGGTGATAGTACCCATGGTAACAGTGCTCAATGTGACAGTGCCCATGGTGATATTTCTCACGGTGACACTGCCCATGGTGATAGTGCTCATGGTGATTGTACTCATGGTGACAGTTCCCATGGTTACAGTGCCCACCGTGACAGTGCCCATGGTGACAATGCCCACGGTGACAGTGCTCATGGTGACAGTGCTCATGGTGATAATGCTCACGGTGATAGTGCTCACGGTGACAGTGCCCTTGGTGATAGTGCTCATCGTGATAGTGCTCATGGTGGCAGTTTGCATGGTGACTCTGCCCCTGTTGAAAGTGCCCATGGTGACAGTGCTCATGTTGACCCTGCCCATGGTGACAGTGCTCATGCTGGAGGTGTACATGGTTGGAGTTCCCATGGTACAACTGTTATGGTGGCACTGCCCATGATGATAGTGCTCATGGTGACAGTGTCCATGGTGACAGTGCCCATGGTGACAGGGCCTATGATGAGAGTGCCCATGGTGACAGCACCCAAGGTGACCGTTTCCATGGTGACAGTGCTCATGTTGACAGTGCCCACGGTGACAGTGCTCATGGTGAGAGTTCCCATGGTGATAGTGCTCATCTTGACAATGCCCATGGTGACCGTTCCCATGGTGACAGTGCCCATGATGATAGTGCTAATGATGACAGTGCTCATGGTGACAGTTCCCATGGTGACATTGCCCATGGTGACAGTGCTCATGTTGACAGTGCCCACAGTGACAGTGCTCATGGTGGCAGTGCTCACAGTAACAATGCCCATGGTGATAGTGCCCATGGTAATAGTGCTCACGTTGACAGTGCCCATGGTGATATTGCTCATGGTGACACTGCCCATGGTGATAGTGCTGACGGTGATAGTGCTCATGGTGACAGTTCCCATGGTGACTGTGCCCATGGTGACAGTGCTCATGGTGACAGTACCGACGGTGACAGTGCCCATGGTGACAGTGCTCAGGGTGATAGTGCTCACGATGACAGTGGTCACGGTGACAGTTCCCTTGGTGATAGTGCTCACGGTGATAGTGCCCATGGTGACACTGCCCATGGTGATATTGCTCATGGTGACACTGCCCATGGTAATAGTGCTCATGGTGATAGTGTTCACATTGACAGTGCCTTTGGTGACAATTCTCATGGTGACACTGCCCATGGTGACAGTTCGCATGCTGACAGTGCCCATGTTGAAAGTTCCCATGGTGACAGTGTTCATGGTGATAATGCCCATGGTGACTTTGCTCATGCTGGCGGTGTACAGGGTTGGTGTTCCCATGTTGAAATTCCTCATGATGATAGTGTTGATGTTGACAGTGTCCATGTTGACAGTGCCAATGGTGACAGTGCTCATGGTGACACTGCCCATGGTGACATTTCGCAAGGTGACAGTGCCCATGTTGAAAGTGCCCATGGTGACAGTGACCATGGTGACACTTCCCATGTTGAAAGTGTTCATGGTGAGAGTGTCCATGATGAAAATGCCCATGGTGAGAGTGCCCATGGTGACAGTGTCTATGGTGATAGTGCTCATGGTGACAATGCCCATGGTGATATTGATCACGGTGACACTGCCCACGGTGATAGTGCTCATGGTGACATTTTCCATGGTGAGAGTGCTCATGTTGACATTGTCCATGGTGACCGTGCCCATGGTGACTATGCTCTTGCTAAGAATTCCCATGATGACATTACCCATGGTGACAGTACCCATGGCGACAGTGCCCATGGTGACAGTGCTCATGGTGACAGTGCTCACAGTGACAGTGCCCTTGGTGATAGTGCCCATGGTAATAGTGCTCACGGTGACAGTGCCCATGGTGACAGTTACCATGGTGACAGTGCCCACAGTGAAAGTGCTCATGGTGACATTACCCACGGTGACAGTACTCATGGTGAGAGTACGCATGGTGACAGTGCCCATGGTGACAGTGCTCATGGTGACACAGCCCATGGTGACTGTGCTAAAGCTGGCGGTGCATATGGTTGGAGTTCCCATGGTGAAATTCCTCATGGTGGCACTGCCCATGATGATAGTGCTCATGGTGACAGTGCCCATGGTGACATTTCCCATGGTGACAGTGCTCATGGTGAGAGTTCCTATGCTGACTGTGCTCATGTTGACAGTGCCCATGGTGACTGTGCCCACGGTGACAGTGTTCACGGTGATAGTTCTCGACGTGATAGTGCCCATGGTAATAGTGCTGATGGTGACACTGCCCATGTTGATAATGATCACGGTGACACTGCCCATGGTGATAGTGCTCAGGGTGATAATGCTCATCGTGACAGTTCCCATGGTGACACTGCCCATGGTGACAGTGCTCATAGTGACACTGCCCATGGTGACAGTGCCCATAGTGATAGTGCCCATGGTGACATTTCCCATGGTGACAGTGCTCATGGTGAGAGTTCCCAGGCCGACAGTGCCCATGATGACACTGTTCATGTTGACTGTGCCCACGGTGAAAGTGCTCATGGTAACAGTGCTCACGGTGACAGTGCCCTTGGTGATAGTACCCATGGTAACAGTGCTCAATGTGACACTGCCCATGGTGATAGTGCTCATGGTGATTGTACTCATGGTGACAGTTCCCATGGTTACAGTGCCCACCGTGACAGTGCCCATGGTGACAATGCCCACGGTGACAGTGCTCATGGTGACAGTGCTCATGGTGATAATGCTCACGGTGATAGTGCTCACGGTGACAGTGCCCTTGGTGATAGTGCTCATCGTGATAGTGCTCATGGTGGCAGTTTGCATGGTGACTCTGCCCCTGTTGAAAGTGCCCATGGTGACAGTGCTCATGTTGACCCTGCCCATGGTGACAGTGCTCATGCTGGAGGTGTACATGGTTGGAGTTCCCATGGTACAACTGTTATGGTGGCACTGCCCATGATGATAGTGCTCATGGTGACAGTGTCCATGGTGACAGTGCCCATGGTGACAGGGCCTATGATGAGAGTGCCCATGGTGACAGCACCCAAGGTGACCGTTTCCATGGTGACAGTGCTCATGTTGACAGTGCCCACGGTGACAGTGCTCATGGTGAGAGTTCCCATGGTGATAGTGCTCATCTTGACAATGCCCATGGTGACCGTTCCCATGGTGACAGTGCCCATGATGATAGTGCTAATGATGACAGTGCTCATGGTGACAGTTCCCATGGTGACATTGCCCATGGTGACAGTGCTCATGTTGACAGTGCCCACAGTGACAGTGCTCATGGTGGCAGTGCTCACAGTAACAATGCCCATGGTGATAGTGCCCATGGTAATAGTGCTCACGTTGACAGTGCCCATGGTGATATTGCTCATGGTGACACTGCCCATGGTGATAGTGCTGACGGTGATAGTGCTCATGGTGACAGTTCCCATGGTGACTGTGCCCATGGTGACAGTGCTCATGGTGACAGTACCGACGGTGACAGTGCCCATGGTGACAGTGCTCAGGGTGATAGTGCTCACGATGACAGTGGTCATGGTGACAGTTCCCTTGGTGATAGTGCTCACGGTGATAGTGCCTATGGTGACACTGCCCATGGTGATATTGCTCATGGTGACACTGCCCATGGTAATAGTGCTCATGGTGATAGTGTTCACATTGACAGTGCCTTTGGTGACAATTCTCATGGTGACACTGCCCATGGTGACAGTTCGCATGCTGACAGTGCCCATGTTGAAAGTTCCCATGGTGACAGTGTTCATGGTGATAATGCCCATGGTGACTTTGCTCATGCTGGCGGTGTACAGGGTTGGTGTTCCCATGTTGAAATTCCTCATGATGATAGTGTTGATGGTGACAGTGTCCATGTTGACAGTGCCAATGGTGACAGTGCTCATGGTGACACTGCCCATGGTGACATTTCGCAAGGTGACAGTGCCCATGTTGAAAGTGCCCATGGTGACAGTGACCATGGTGACACTTCCCATGTTGAAATTGTTCATGGTGAGAGTGTCCATGATGAAAATGCCCATGGTGAGAGTGCCCATGGTGACAGTGTCTATGGTGATAGTGCTCATGGTGACAATGCCCATGGTGATATTGATCACGGTGACACTGCCCACGGTGATAGTGCTCATGGTGACATTTTCCATGGTGAGAGTGCTCATGTTGACATTGTCCATGGTGACCGTGCCCATGGTGACTATGCTCTTGCTAAGAATTCCCATGATGACATTACCCATGGTGACAGTACCCATGGCGACAGTGCCCATGGTGACAGTGCTCATGGTGACAGTGCTCACAGTGACAGTGCCCTTGGTGATAGTGCCCATGGTAATAGTGCTCACGGTGACAGTGCCCATGGTGACAGTTACCATGGTGACAGTGCCCACAGTGAAAGTGCTCATGGTGACATTACCCACGGTGACAGTACTCATGGTGAGAGTACGCATGGTGACAGTGCCCATGGTGACAGTGCTCATGGTGACACAGCCCATGGTGACTGTGCTAAAGCTGGCGGTGCATATGGTTGGAGTTCCCATGGTGAAATTCCTCATGGTGGCACTGCCCATGATGATAGTGCTCATGGTGACAGTGCCCATGGTGACATTTCCCATGGTGACAGTGCTCATGGTGAGAGTTCCTATGCTGACTGTGCTCATGTTGACAGTGCCCATGGTGACTGTGCCCACGGTGACAGTGTTCACGGTGATAGTTCTCGACGTGATAGTGCCCATGGTAATAGTGCTGATGGTGACACTGCCCATGTTGATAATGATCACGGTGACACTGCCCATGGTGATAGTGCTCAGGGTGATAATGCTCATCGTGACAGTTCCCATGGTGACACTGCCCATGGTGACAGTGCTCGTAGTGACACTGCCCATGGTGACAGTGCCCATAGTGATAGTGCCCATGGTGACATTTCCCATGGTGACAGTGCTCATGGTGAGAGTTCCCAGGCCGACAGTGCCCATGATGACAGTGTTCATGTTGACTGTGCCCACGGTGAAAGTGCTCATGGTAACAGTGCTCACGGTGACAGTGCCCTTGGTGATAGTACCCATGGTAACAGTGCTCAATGTGACAGTGCCCATGGTGATATTTCTCACGGTGACACTGCCCATGGTGATAGTGCTCATGGTGATTGTACTCATGGTGACAGTTCCCATGGTTACAGTGCCCACCGTGACAGTGCCCATGGTGACAATGCCCACGGTGACAGTGCTCATGGTGACAGTGCTCATGGTGATAATGCTCACGGTGATAGTGCTCACGGTGACAGTGCCCTTGGTGATAGTGCTCATCGTGATAGTGCTCATGGTGGCAGTTTGCATGGTGACTCTGCCCCTGTTGAAAGTGCCCATGGTGACAGTGCTCATGTTGACCCTGCCCATGGTGACAGTGCTCATGCTGGAGGTGTACATGGTTGGAGTTCCCATGGTACAACTGTTATGGTGGCACTGCCCATGATGATAGTGCTCATGGTGACAGTGTCCATGGTGACAGTGCCCATGGTGACAGGGCCTATGATGAGAGTGCCCATGGTGACAGCACCCAAGGTGACCGTTTCCATGGTGACAGTGCTCATGTTGACAGTGCCCACGGTGACAGTGCTCATGGTGAGAGTTCCCATGGTGATAGTGCTCATCTTGACAATGCCCATGGTGACCGTTCCCATGGTGACAGTGCCCATGATGATAGTGCTAATGATGACAGTGCTCATGGTGACAGTTCCCATGGTGACATTGCCCATGGTGACAGTGCTCATGTTGACAGTGCCCACAGTGACAGTGCTCATGGTGGCAGTGCTCACAGTAACAATGCCCATGGTGATAGTGCCCATGGTAATAGTGCTCACGTTGACAGTGCCCATGGTGATATTGCTCATGGTGACACTGCCCATGGTGATAGTGCTGACGGTGATAGTGCTCATGGTGACAGTTCCCATGGTGACTGTGCCCATGGTGACAGTGCTCATGGTGACAGTACCGACGGTGACAGTGCCCATGGTGACAGTGCTCAGGGTGATAGTGCTCACGATGACAGTGGTCACGGTGACAGTTCCCTTGGTGATAGTGCTCACGGTGATAGTGCCCATGGTGACACTGCCCATGGTGATATTGCTCATGGTGACACTGCCCATGGTAATAGTGCTCATGGTGATAGTGTTCACATTGACAGTGCCTTTGGTGACAATTCTCATGGTGACACTGCCCATGGTGACAGTTCGCATGCTGACAGTGCCCATGTTGAAAGTTCCCATGGTGACAGTGTTCATGGTGATAATGCCCATGGTGACTTTGCTCATGCTGGCGGTGTACAGGGTTGGTGTTCCCATGTTGAAATTCCTCATGATGATAGTGTTGATGGTGACAGTGTCCATGTTGACAGTGCCAATGGTGACAGTGCTCATGGTGACACTGCCCATGGTGACATTTCGCAAGGTGACAGTGCCCATGTTGAAAGTGCCCATGGTGACAGTGACCATGGTGACACTTCCCATGTTGAAAGTGTTCATGGTGAGAGTGTCCATGATGAAAATGCCCATGGTGAGAGTGCCCATGGTGACAGTGTCTATGGTGATAGTGCTCATGGTGACAATGCCCATGGTGATATTGATCACGGTGACACTGCCCACGGTGATAGTGCTCATGGTGACATTTTCCATGGTGAGAGTGCTCATGTTGACATTGTCCATGGTGACCGTGCCCATGGTGACTATGCTCTTGCTAAGAATTCCCATGATGACATTACCCATGGTGACAGTACCCATGGCGACAGTGCCCATGGTGACAGTGCTCATGGTGACAGTGCTCACAGTGACAGTGCCCTTGGTGATAGTGCCCATGGTAATAGTGCTCACGGTGACAGTGCCCATGGTGACAGTTACCATGGTGACAGTGCCCACAGTGAAAGTGCTCATGGTGACATTACCCACGGTGACAGTACTCATGGTGAGAGTACGCATGGTGACAGTGCCCATGGTGACAGTGCTCATGGTGACACAGCCCATGGTGACTGTGCTAAAGCTGGCGGTGCATATGGTTGGAGTTCCCATGGTGAAATTCCTCATGGTGGCACTGCCCATGATGATAGTGCTCATGGTGACAGTGCCCATGGTGACATTTCCCATGGTGACAGTGCTCATGGTGAGAGTTCCTATGCTGACTGTGCTCATGTTGACAGTGCCCATGGTGACTGTGCCCACGGTGACAGTGTTCACGGTGATAGTTCTCGACGTGATAGTGCCCATGGTAATAGTGCTGATGGTGACACTGCCCATGTTGATAATGATCACGGTGACACTGCCCATGGTGATAGTGCTCAGGGTGATAATGCTCATCGTGACAGTTCCCATGGTGACACTGCCCATGGTGACAGTGCTCGTAGTGACACTGCCCATGGTGACAGTGCCCATAGTGATAGTGCCCATGGTGACATTTCCCATGGTGACAGTGCTCATGGTGAGAGTTCCCAGGCCGACAGTGCCCATGATGACAGTGTTCATGTTGACTGTGCCCACGGTGAAAGTGCTCATGGTAACAGTGCTCACGGTGACAGTGCCCTTGGTGATAGTACCCATGGTAACAGTGCTCAATGTGACAGTGCCCATGGTGATATTTCTCACGGTGACACTGCCCATGGTGATAGTGCTCATGGTGATTGTACTCATGGTGACAGTTCCCATGGTTACAGTGCCCACCGTGACAGTGCCCATGGTGACAATGCCCACGGTGACAGTGCTCATGGTGACAGTGCTCATGGTGATAATGCTCACGGTGATAGTGCTCACGGTGACAGTGCCCTTGGTGATAGTGCTCATCGTGATAGTGCTCATGGTGGCAGTTTGCATGGTGACTCTGCCCCTGTTGAAAGTGCCCATGGTGACAGTGCTCATGTTGACCCTGCCCATGGTGACAGTGCTCATGCTGGAGGTGTACATGGTTGGAGTTCCCATGGTACAACTGTTATGGTGGCACTGCCCATGATGATAGTGCTCATGGTGACAGTGTCCATGGTGACAGTGCCCATGGTGACAGGGCCTATGATGAGAGTGCCCATGGTGACAGCACCCAAGGTGACCGTTTCCATGGTGACAGTGCTCATGTTGACAGTGCCCACGGTGACAGTGCTCATGGTGAGAGTTCCCATGGTGATAGTGCTCATCTTGACAATGCCCATGGTGACCGTTCCCATGGTGACAGTGCCCATGATGATAGTGCTAATGATGACAGTGCTCATGGTGACAGTTCCCATGGTGACATTGCCCATGGTGACAGTGCTCATGTTGACAGTGCCCACAGTGACAGTGCTCATGGTGGCAGTGCTCACAGTAACAATGCCCATGGTGATAGTGCCCATGGTAATAGTGCTCACGTTGACAGTGCCCATGGTGATATTGCTCATGGTGACACTGCCCATGGTGATAGTGCTGACGGTGATAGTGCTCATGGTGACAGTTCCCATGGTGACTGTGCCCATGGTGACAGTGCTCATGGTGACAGTACCGACGGTGACAGTGCCCATGGTGACAGTGCTCAGGGTGATAGTGCTCACGATGACAGTGGTCACGGTGACAGTTCCCTTGGTGATAGTGCTCACGGTGATAGTGCCCATGGTGACACTGCCCATGGTGATATTGCTCATGGTGACACTGCCCATGGTAATAGTGCTCATGGTGATAGTGTTCACATTGACAGTGCCTTTGGTGACAATTCTCATGGTGACACTGCCCATGGTGACAGTTCGCATGCTGACAGTGCCCATGTTGAAAGTTCCCATGGTGACAGTGTTCATGGTGATAATGCCCATGGTGACTTTGCTCATGCTGGCGGTGTACAGGGTTGGTGTTCCCATGTTGAAATTCCTCATGATGATAGTGTTGATGGTGACAGTGTCCATGTTGACAGTGCCAATGGTGACAGTGCTCATGGTGACACTGCCCATGGTGACATTTCGCAAGGTGACAGTGCCCATGTTGAAAGTGCCCATGGTGACAGTGACCATGGTGACACTTCCCATGTTGAAAGTGTTCATGGTGAGAGTGTCCATGATGAAAATGCCCATGGTGAGAGTGCCCATGGTGACAGTGTCTATGGTGATAGTGCTCATGGTGACAATGCCCATGGTGATATTGATCACGGTGACACTGCCCACGGTGATAGTGCTCATGGTGACATTTTCCATGGTGAGAGTGCTCATGTTGACATTGTCCATGGTGACCGTGCCCATGGTGACTATGCTCTTGCTAAGAATTCCCATGATGACATTACCCATGGTGACAGTACCCATGGCGACAGTGCCCATGGTGACAGTGCTCACAGTGACAGTGCCCTTGGTGATAGTGCCCATGGTAATAGTGCTCACGGTGACAGTGCCCATGGTGACAGTTACCATGGTGACAGTGCCCACAGTGAAAGTGCTCATGGTGACATTACCCACGGTGACAGTACTCATGGTGAGAGTACGCATGGTGACAGTGCCCATGGTGACAGTGCTCATGGTGACACAGCCCATGGTGACTGTGCTAAAGCTGGCGGTGCATATGGTTGGAGTTCCCATGGTGAAATTCCTCATGGTGGCACTGCCCATGATGATAGTGCTCATGGTGACAGTGCCCATGGTGACATTTCCCATGGTGACAGTGCTCATGGTGAGAGTTCCTATGCTGACTGTGCTCATGTTGACAGTGCCCATGGTGACTGTGCCCACGGTGACAGTGTTCACGGTGATAGTTCTCGACGTGATAGTGCCCATGGTAATAGTGCTGATGGTGACACTGCCCATGTTGATAATGATCACGGTGACACTGCCCATGGTGATAGTGCTCAGGGTGATAATGCTCATCGTGACAGTTCCCATGGTGACACTGCCCATGGTGACAGTGCTCGTAGTGACACTGCCCATGGTGACAGTGCCCATAGTGATAGTGCCCATGGTGACATTTCCCATGGTGACAGTGCTCATGGTGAGAGTTCCCAGGCCGACAGTGCCCATGATGACAGTGTTCATGTTGACTGTGCCCACGGTGAAAGTGCTCATGGTAACAGTGCTCACGGTGACAGTGCCCTTGGTGATAGTACCCATGGTAACAGTGCTCAATGTGACAGTGCCCATGGTGATATTTCTCACGGTGACACTGCCCATGGTGATAGTGCTCATGGTGATTGTACTCATGGTGACAGTTCCCATGGTTACAGTGCCCACCGTGACAGTGCCCATGGTGACAATGCCCACGGTGACAGTGCTCATGGTGACAGTGCTCATGGTGATAATGCTCACGGTGATAGTGCTCACGGTGACAGTGCCCTTGGTGATAGTGCTCATCGTGATAGTGCTCATGGTGGCAGTTTGCATGGTGACTCTGCCCCTGTTGAAAGTGCCCATGGTGACAGTGCTCATGTTGACCCTGCCCATGGTGACAGTGCTCATGCTGGAGGTGTACATGGTTGGAGTTCCCATGGTACAACTGTTATGGTGGCACTGCCCATGATGATAGTGCTCATGGTGACAGTGTCCATGGTGACAGTGCCCATGGTGACAGGGCCTATGATGAGAGTGCCCATGGTGACAGCACCCAAGGTGACCGTTTCCATGGTGACAGTGCTCATGTTGACAGTGCCCACGGTGACAGTGCTCATGGTGAGAGTTCCCATGGTGATAGTGCTCATCTTGACAATGCCCATGGTGACCGTTCCCATGGTGACAGTGCCCATGATGATAGTGCTAATGATGACAGTGCTCATGGTGACAGTTCCCATGGTGACATTGCCCATGGTGACAGTGCTCATGTTGACAGTGCCCACAGTGACAGTGCTCATGGTGGCAGTGCTCACAGTAACAATGCCCATGGTGATAGTGCCCATGGTAATAGTGCTCACGTTGACAGTGCCCATGGTGATATTGCTCATGGTGACACTGCCCATGGTGATAGTGCTGACGGTGATAGTGCTCATGGTGACAGTTCCCATGGTGACTGTGCCCATGGTGACAGTGCTCATGGTGACAGTACCGACGGTGACAGTGCCCATGGTGACAGTGCTCAGGGTGATAGTGCTCACGATGACAGTGGTCACGGTGACAGTTCCCTTGGTGATAGTGCTCACGGTGATAGTGCCCATGGTGACACTGCCCATGGTGATATTGCTCATGGTGACACTGCCCATGGTAATAGTGCTCATGGTGATAGTGTTCACATTGACAGTGCCTTTGGTGACAATTCTCATGGTGACACTGCCCATGGTGACAGTTCGCATGCTGACAGTGCCCATGTTGAAAGTTCCCATGGTGACAGTGTTCATGGTGATAATGCCCATGGTGACTTTGCTCATGCTGGCGGTGTACAGGGTTGGTGTTCCCATGTTGAAATTCCTCATGATGATAGTGTTGATGGTGACAGTGTCCATGTTGACAGTGCCAATGGTGACAGTGCTCATGGTGACACTGCCCATGGTGACATTTCGCAAGGTGACAGTGCCCATGTTGAAAGTGCCCATGGTGACAGTGACCATGGTGACACTTCCCATGTTGAAAGTGTTCATGGTGAGAGTGTCCATGATGAAAATGCCCATGGTGAGAGTGCCCATGGTGACAGTGTCTATGGTGATAGTGCTCATGGTGACAATGCCCATGGTGATATTGATCACGGTGACACTGCCCACGGTGATAGTGCTCATGGTGACATTTTCCATGGTGAGAGTGCTCATGTTGACATTGTCCATGGTGACCGTGCCCATGGTGACTATGCTCTTGCTAAGAATTCCCATGATGACATTACCCATGGTGACAGTACCCATGGCGACAGTGCCCATGGTGACAGTGCTCATGGTGACAGTGCTCACAGTGACAGTGCCCTTGGTGATAGTGCCCATGGTAATAGTGCTCACGGTGACAGTGCCCATGGTGACAGTTACCATGGTGACAGTGCCCACAGTGAAAGTGCTCATGGTGACATTACCCACGGTGACAGTACTCATGGTGAGAGTACGCATGGTGACAGTGCCCATGGTGACAGTGCTCATGGTGACACAGCCCATGGTGACTGTGCTAAAGCTGGCGGTGCATATGGTTGGAGTTCCCATGGTGAAATTCCTCATGGTGGCACTGCCCATGATGATAGTGCTCATGGTGACAGTGCCCATGGTGACATTTCCCATGGTGACAGTGCTCATGGTGAGAGTTCCTATGCTGACTGTGCTCATGTTGACAGTGCCCATGGTGACTGTGCCCACGGTGACAGTGTTCACGGTGATAGTTCTCGACGTGATAGTGCCCATGGTAATAGTGCTGATGGTGACACTGCCCATGTTGATAATGATCACGGTGACACTGCCCATGGTGATAGTGCTCAGGGTGATAATGCTCATCGTGACAGTTCCCATGGTGACACTGCCCATGGTGACAGTGCTCGTAGTGACACTGCCCATGGTGACAGTGCCCATAGTGATAGTGCCCATGGTGACATTTCCCATGGTGACAGTGCTCATGGTGAGAGTTCCCAGGCCGACAGTGCCCATGATGACAGTGTTCATGTTGACTGTGCCCACGGTGAAAGTGCTCATGGTAACAGTGCTCACGGTGACAGTGCCCTTGGTGATAGTACCCATGGTAACAGTGCTCAATGTGACAGTGCCCATGGTGATATTTCTCACGGTGACACTGCCCATGGTGATAGTGCTCATGGTGATTGTACTCATGGTGACAGTTCCCATGGTTACAGTGCCCACCGTGACAGTGCCCATGGTGACAATGCCCACGGTGACAGTGCTCATGGTGACAGTGCTCATGGTGATAATGCTCACGGTGATAGTGCTCACGGTGACAGTGCCCTTGGTGATAGTGCTCATCGTGATAGTGCTCATGGTGGCAGTTTGCATGGTGACTCTGCCCCTGTTGAAAGTGCCCATGGTGACAGTGCTCATGTTGACCCTGCCCATGGTGACAGTGCTCATGCTGGAGGTGTACATGGTTGGAGTTCCCATGGTACAACTGTTATGGTGGCACTGCCCATGATGATAGTGCTCATGGTGACAGTGTCCATGGTGACAGTGCCCATGGTGACAGGGCCTATGATGAGAGTGCCCATGGTGACAGCACCCAAGGTGACCGTTTCCATGGTGACAGTGCTCATGTTGACAGTGCCCACGGTGACAGTGCTCATGGTGAGAGTTCCCATGGTGATAGTGCTCATCTTGACAATGCCCATGGTGACCGTTCCCATGGTGACAGTGCCCATGATGATAGTGCTAATGATGACAGTGCTCATGGTGACAGTTCCCATGGTGACATTGCCCATGGTGACAGTGCTCATGTTGACAGTGCCCACAGTGACAGTGCTCATGGTGGCAGTGCTCACAGTAACAATGCCCATGGTGATAGTGCCCATGGTAATAGTGCTCACGTTGACAGTGCCCATGGTGATATTGCTCATGGTGACACTGCCCATGGTGATAGTGCTGACGGTGATAGTGCTCATGGTGACAGTTCCCATGGTGACTGTGCCCATGGTGACAGTGCTCATGGTGACAGTACCGACGGTGACAGTGCCCATGGTGACAGTGCTCAGGGTGATAGTGCTCACGATGACAGTGGTCACGGTGACAGTTCCCTTGGTGATAGTGCTCACGGTGATAGTGCCCATGGTGACACTGCCCATGGTGATATTGCTCATGGTGACACTGCCCATGGTAATAGTGCTCATGGTGATAGTGTTCACATTGACAGTGCCTTTGGTGACAATTCTCATGGTGACACTGCCCATGGTGACAGTTCGCATGCTGACAGTGCCCATGTTGAAAGTTCCCATGGTGACAGTGTTCATGGTGATAATGCCCATGGTGACTTTGCTCATGCTGGCGGTGTACAGGGTTGGTGTTCCCATGTTGAAATTCCTCATGATGATAGTGTTGATGGTGACAGTGTCCATGTTGACAGTGCCAATGGTGACAGTGCTCATGGTGACACTGCCCATGGTGACATTTCGCAAGGTGACAGTGCCCATGTTGAAAGTGCCCATGGTGACAGTGACCATGGTGACACTTCCCATGTTGAAAGTGTTCATGGTGAGAGTGTCCATGATGAAAATGCCCATGGTGAGAGTGCCCATGGTGACAGTGTCTATGGTGATAGTGCTCATGGTGACAATGCCCATGGTGATATTGATCACGGTGACACTGCCCACGGTGATAGTGCTCATGGTGACATTTTCCATGGTGAGAGTGCTCATGTTGACATTGTCCATGGTGACCGTGCCCATGGTGACTATGCTCTTGCTAAGAATTCCCATGATGACATTACCCATGGTGACAGTACCCATGGCGACAGTGCCCATGGTGACAGTGCTCACAGTGACAGTGCCCTTGGTGATAGTGCCCATGGTAATAGTGCTCACGGTGACAGTGCCCATGGTGACAGTTACCATGGTGACAGTGCCCACAGTGAAAGTGCTCATGGTGACATTACCCACGGTGACAGTACTCATGGTGAGAGTACGCATGGTGACAGTGCCCATGGTGACAGTGCTCATGGTGACACAGCCCATGGTGACTGTGCTAAAGCTGGCGGTGCATATGGTTGGAGTTCCCATGGTGAAATTCCTCATGGTGGCACTGCCCATGATGATAGTGCTCATGGTGACAGTGCCCATGGTGACATTTCCCATGGTGACAGTGCTCATGGTGAGAGTTCCTATGCTGACTGTGCTCATGTTGACAGTGCCCATGGTGACTGTGCCCACGGTGACAGTGTTCACGGTGATAGTTCTCGACGTGATAGTGCCCATGGTAATAGTGCTGATGGTGACACTGCCCATGTTGATAATGATCACGGTGACACTGCCCATGGTGATAGTGCTCAGGGTGATAATGCTCATCGTGACAGTTCCCATGGTGACACTGCCCATGGTGACAGTGCTCGTAGTGACACTGCCCATGGTGACAGTGCCCATAGTGATAGTGCCCATGGTGACATTTCCCATGGTGACAGTGCTCATGGTGAGAGTTCCCAGGCCGACAGTGCCCATGATGACAGTGTTCATGTTGACTGTGCCCACGGTGAAAGTGCTCATGGTAACAGTGCTCACGGTGACAGTGCCCTTGGTGATAGTACCCATGGTAACAGTGCTCAATGTGACAGTGCCCATGGTGATATTTCTCACGGTGACACTGCCCATGGTGATAGTGCTCATGGTGATTGTACTCATGGTGACAGTTCCCATGGTTACAGTGCCCACCGTGACAGTGCCCATGGTGACAATGCCCACGGTGACAGTGCTCATGGTGACAGTGCTCATGGTGATAATGCTCACGGTGATAGTGCTCACGGTGACAGTGCCCTTGGTGATAGTGCTCATCGTGATAGTGCTCATGGTGGCAGTTTGCATGGTGACTCTGCCCCTGTTGAAAGTGCCCATGGTGACAGTGCTCATGTTGACCCTGCCCATGGTGACAGTGCTCATGCTGGAGGTGTACATGGTTGGAGTTCCCATGGTACAACTGTTATGGTGGCACTGCCCATGATGATAGTGCTCATGGTGACAGTGTCCATGGTGACAGTGCCCATGGTGACAGGGCCTATGATGAGAGTGCCCATGGTGACAGCACCCAAGGTGACCGTTTCCATGGTGACAGTGCTCATGTTGACAGTGCCCACGGTGACAGTGCTCATGGTGAGAGTTCCCATGGTGATAGTGCTCATCTTGACAATGCCCATGGTGACCGTTCCCATGGTGACAGTGCCCATGATGATAGTGCTAATGATGACAGTGCTCATGGTGACAGTTCCCATGGTGACATTGCCCATGGTGACAGTGCTCATGTTGACAGTGCCCACAGTGACAGTGCTCATGGTGGCAGTGCTCACAGTAACAATGCCCATGGTGATAGTGCCCATGGTAATAGTGCTCACGTTGACAGTGCCCATGGTGATATTGCTCATGGTGACACTGCCCATGGTGATAGTGCTGACGGTGATAGTGCTCATGGTGACAGTTCCCATGGTGACTGTGCCCATGGTGACAGTGCTCATGGTGACAGTACCGACGGTGACAGTGCCCATGGTGACAGTGCTCAGGGTGATAGTGCTCACGATGACAGTGGTCACGGTGACAGTTCCCTTGGTGATAGTGCTCACGGTGATAGTGCCCATGGTGACACTGCCCATGGTGATATTGCTCATGGTGACACTGCCCATGGTAATAGTGCTCATGGTGATAGTGTTCACATTGACAGTGCCTTTGGTGACAATTCTCATGGTGACACTGCCCATGGTGACAGTTCGCATGCTGACAGTGCCCATGTTGAAAGTTCCCATGGTGACAGTGTTCATGGTGATAATGCCCATGGTGACTTTGCTCATGCTGGTGGTGTACAGGGTTGGTGTTCCCATGTTGAAATTCCTCATGATGATAGTGTTGATGGTGACAGTGTCCATGTTGACAGTGCCAATGGTGACAGTGCTCATGGTGACACTGCCCATGGTGACATTTCGCAAGGTGACAGTGCCCATGTTGAAAGTGCCCATGGTGACAGTGACCATGGTGACACTTCCCATGTTGAAAGTGTTCATGGTGAGAGTGTCCATGATGAAAATGCCCATGGTGAGAGTGCCCATGGTGACAGTGTCTATGGTGATAGTGCTCATGGTGACAATGCCCATGGTGATATTGATCACGGTGACACTGCCCACGGTGATAGTGCTCATGGTGACATTTTCCATGGTGAGAGTGCTCATGTTGACATTGTCCATGGTGACCGTGCCCATGGTGACTATGCTCTTGCTAAGAATTCCCATGATGACATTACCCATGGTGACAGTACCCATGGCGACAGTGCCCATGGTGACAGTGCTCACAGTGACAGTGCCCTTGGTGATAGTGCCCATGGTAATAGTGCTCACGGTGACAGTGCCCATGGTGACAGTTACCATGGTGACAGTGCCCACAGTGAAAGTGCTCATGGTGACATTACCCACGGTGACAGTACTCATGGTGAGAGTACGCATGGTGACAGTGCCCATGGTGACAGTGCTCATGGTGACACAGCCCATGGTGACTGTGCTAAAGCTGGCGGTGCATATGGTTGGAGTTCCCATGGTGAAATTCCTCATGGTGGCACTGCCCATGATGATAGTGCTCATGGTGACAGTGCCCATGGTGACATTTCCCATGGTGACAGTGCTCATGGTGAGAGTTCCTATGCTGACTGTGCTCATGTTGACAGTGCCCATGGTGACTGTGCCCACGGTGACAGTGTTCACGGTGATAGTTCTCGACGTGATAGTGCCCATGGTAATAGTGCTGATGGTGACACTGCCCATGTTGATAATGATCACGGTGACACTGCCCATGGTGATAGTGCTCAGGGTGATAATGCTCATCGTGACAGTTCCCATGGTGACACTGCCCATGGTGACAGTGCTCGTAGTGACACTGCCCATGGTGACAGTGCCCATAGTGATAGTGCCCATGGTGACATTTCCCATGGTGACAGTGCTCATGGTGAGAGTTCCCAGGCCGACAGTGCCCATGATGACAGTGTTCATGTTGACTGTGCCCACGGTGAAAGTGCTCATGGTAACAGTGCTCACGGTGACAGTGCCCTTGGTGATAGTACCCATGGTAACAGTGCTCAATGTGACAGTGCCCATGGTGATATTTCTCACGGTGACACTGCCCATGGTGATAGTGCTCATGGTGATTGTACTCATGGTGACAGTTCCCATGGTTACAGTGCCCACCGTGACAGTGCCCATGGTGACAATGCCCACGGTGACAGTGCTCATGGTGACAGTGCTCATGGTGATAATGCTCACGGTGATAGTGCTCACGGTGACAGTGCCCTTGGTGATAGTGCTCATCGTGATAGTGCTCATGGTGGCAGTTTGCATGGTGACTCTGCCCCTGTTGAAAGTGCCCATGGTGACAGTGCTCATGTTGACCCTGCCCATGGTGACAGTGCTCATGCTGGAGGTGTACATGGTTGGAGTTCCCATGGTACAACTGTTATGGTGGCACTGCCCATGATGATAGTGCTCATGGTGACAGTGTCCATGGTGACAGTGCCCATGGTGACAGGGCCTATGATGAGAGTGCCCATGGTGACAGCACCCAAGGTGACCGTTTCCATGGTGACAGTGCTCATGTTGACAGTGCCCACGGTGACAGTGCTCATGGTGAGAGTTCCCATGGTGATAGTGCTCATCTTGACAATGCCCATGGTGACCGTTCCCATGGTGACAGTGCCCATGATGATAGTGCTAATGATGACAGTGCTCATGGTGACAGTTCCCATGGTGACATTGCCCATGGTGACAGTGCTCATGTTGACAGTGCCCACAGTGACAGTGCTCATGGTGGCAGTGCTCACAGTAACAATGCCCATGGTGATAGTGCCCATGGTAATAGTGCTCACGTTGACAGTGCCCATGGTGATATTGCTCATGGTGACACTGCCCATGGTGATAGTGCTGACGGTGATAGTGCTCATGGTGACAGTTCCCATGGTGACTGTGCCCATGGTGACAGTGCTCATGGTGACAGTACCGACGGTGACAGTGCCCATGGTGACAGTGCTCAGGGTGATAGTGCTCACGATGACAGTGGTCACGGTGACAGTTCCCTTGGTGATAGTGCTCACGGTGATAGTGCCCATGGTGACACTGCCCATGGTGATATTGCTCATGGTGACACTGCCCATGGTAATAGTGCTCATGGTGATAGTGTTCACATTGACAGTGCCTTTGGTGACAATTCTCATGGTGACACTGCCCATGGTGACAGTTCGCATGCTGACAGTGCCCATGTTGAAAGTTCCCATGGTGACAGTGTTCATGGTGATAATGCCCATGGTGACTTTGCTCATGCTGGCGGTGTACAGGGTTGGTGTTCCCATGTTGAAATTCCTCATGATGATAGTGTTGATGGTGACAGTGTCCATGTTGACAGTGCCAATGGTGACAGTGCTCATGGTGACACTGCCCATGGTGACATTTCGCAAGGTGACAGTGCCCATGTTGAAAGTGCCCATGGTGACAGTGACCATGGTGACACTTCCCATGTTGAAAGTGTTCATGGTGAGAGTGTCCATGATGAAAATGCCCATGGTGAGAGTGCCCATGGTGACAGTGTCTATGGTGATAGTGCTCATGGTGACAATGCCCATGGTGATATTGATCACGGTGACACTGCCCACGGTGATAGTGCTCATGGTGACATTTTCCATGGTGAGAGTGCTCATGTTGACATTGTCCATGGTGACCGTGCCCATGGTGACTATGCTCTTGCTAAGAATTCCCATGATGACATTACCCATGGTGACAGTACCCATGGCGACAGTGCCCATGGTGACAGTGCTCATGGTGACAGTGCTCACAGTGACAGTGCCCTTGGTGATAGTGCCCATGGTAATAGTGCTCACGGTGACAGTGCCCATGGTGACAGTTACCATGGTGACAGTGCCCACAGTGAAAGTGCTCATGGTGACATTACCCACGGTGACAGTACTCATGGTGAGAGTACGCATGGTGACAGTGCCCATGGTGACAGTGCTCATGGTGACACAGCCCATGGTGACTGTGCTAAAGCTGGCGGTGCATATGGTTGGAGTTCCCATGGTGAAATTCCTCATGGTGGCACTGCCCATGATGATAGTGCTCATGGTGACAGTGCCCATGGTGACATTTCCCATGGTGACAGTGCTCATGGTGAGAGTTCCTATGCTGACTGTGCTCATGTTGACAGTGCCCATGGTGACTGTGCCCACGGTGACAGTGTTCACGGTGATAGTTCTCGACGTGATAGTGCCCATGGTAATAGTGCTGATGGTGACACTGCCCATGTTGATAATGATCACGGTGACACTGCCCATGGTGATAGTGCTCAGGGTGATAATGCTCATCGTGACAGTTCCCATGGTGACACTGCCCATGGTGACAGTGCTCGTAGTGACACTGCCCATGGTGACAGTGCCCATAGTGATAGTGCCCATGGTGACATTTCCCATGGTGACAGTGCTCATGGTGAGAGTTCCCAGGCCGACAGTGCCCATGATGACAGTGTTCATGTTGACTGTGCCCACGGTGAAAGTGCTCATGGTAACAGTGCTCACGGTGACAGTGCCCTTGGTGATAGTACCCATGGTAACAGTGCTCAATGTGACAGTGCCCATGGTGATATTTCTCACGGTGACACTGCCCATGGTGATAGTGCTCATGGTGATTGTACTCATGGTGACAGTTCCCATGGTTACAGTGCCCACCGTGACAGTGCCCATGGTGACAATGCCCACGGTGACAGTGCTCATGGTGACAGTGCTCATGGTGATAATGCTCACGGTGATAGTGCTCACGGTGACAGTGCCCTTGGTGATAGTGCTCATCGTGATAGTGCTCATGGTGGCAGTTTGCATGGTGACTCTGCCCCTGTTGAAAGTGCCCATGGTGACAGTGCTCATGTTGACCCTGCCCATGGTGACAGTGCTCATGCTGGAGGTGTACATGGTTGGAGTTCCCATGGTACAACTGTTATGGTGGCACTGCCCATGATGATAGTGCTCATGGTGACAGTGTCCATGGTGACAGTGCCCATGGTGACAGGGCCTATGATGAGAGTGCCCATGGTGACAGCACCCAAGGTGACCGTTTCCATGGTGACAGTGCTCATGTTGACAGTGCCCACGGTGACAGTGCTCATGGTGAGAGTTCCCATGGTGATAGTGCTCATCTTGACAATGCCCATGGTGACCGTTCCCATGGTGACAGTGCCCATGATGATAGTGCTAATGATGACAGTGCTCATGGTGACAGTTCCCATGGTGACATTGCCCATGGTGACAGTGCTCATGTTGACAGTGCCCACAGTGACAGTGCTCATGGTGGCAGTGCTCACAGTAACAATGCCCATGGTGATAGTGCCCATGGTAATAGTGCTCACGTTGACAGTGCCCATGGTGATATTGCTCATGGTGACACTGCCCATGGTGATAGTGCTGACGGTGATAGTGCTCATGGTGACAGTTCCCATGGTGACTGTGCCCATGGTGACAGTGCTCATGGTGACAGTACCGACGGTGACAGTGCCCATGGTGACAGTGCTCAGGGTGATAGTGCTCACGATGACAGTGGTCACGGTGACAGTTCCCTTGGTGATAGTGCTCACGGTGATAGTGCCCATGGTGACACTGCCCATGGTGATATTGCTCATGGTGACACTGCCCATGGTAATAGTGCTCATGGTGATAGTGTTCACATTGACAGTGCCTTTGGTGACAATTCTCATGGTGACACTGCCCATGGTGACAGTTCGCATGCTGACAGTGCCCATGTTGAAAGTTCCCATGGTGACAGTGTTCATGGTGATAATGCCCATGGTGACTTTGCTCATGCTGGCGGTGTACAGGGTTGGTGTTCCCATGTTGAAATTCCTCATGATGATAGTGTTGATGGTGACAGTGTCCATGTTGACAGTGCCAATGGTGACAGTGCTCATGGTGACACTGCCCATGGTGACATTTCGCAAGGTGACAGTGCCCATGTTGAAAGTGCCCATGGTGACAGTGACCATGGTGACACTTCCCATGTTGAAAGTGTTCATGGTGAGAGTGTCCATGATGAAAATGCCCATGGTGAGAGTGCCCATGGTGACAGTGTCTATGGTGATAGTGCTCATGGTGACAATGCCCATGGTGATATTGATCACGGTGACACTGCCCACGGTGATAGTGCTCATGGTGACATTTTCCATGGTGAGAGTGCTCATGTTGACATTGTCCATGGTGACCGTGCCCATGGTGACTATGCTCTTGCTAAGAATTCCCATGATGACATTACCCATGGTGACAGTACCCATGGCGACAGTGCCCATGGTGACAGTGCTCATGGTGACAGTGCTCACAGTGACAGTGCCCTTGGTGATAGTGCCCATGGTAATAGTGCTCACGGTGACAGTGCCCATGGTGACAGTTACCATGGTGACAGTGCCCACAGTGAAAGTGCTCATGGTGACATTACCCACGGTGACAGTACTCATGGTGAGAGTACGCATGGTGACAGTGCCCATGGTGACAGTGCTCATGGTGACACAGCCCATGGTGACTGTGCTAAAGCTGGCGGTGCATATGGTTGGAGTTCCCATGGTGAAATTCCTCATGGTGGCACTGCCCATGATGATAGTGCTCATGGTGACAGTGCCCATGGTGACATTTCCCATGGTGACAGTGCTCATGGTGAGAGTTCCTATGCTGACTGTGCTCATGTTGACAGTGCCCATGGTGACTGTGCCCACGGTGACAGTGTTCACGGTGATAGTTCTCGACGTGATAGTGCCCATGGTAATAGTGCTGATGGTGACACTGCCCATGTTGATAATGATCACGGTGACACTGCCCATGGTGATAGTGCTCAGGGTGATAATGCTCATCGTGACAGTTCCCATGGTGACACTGCCCATGGTGACAGTGCTCGTAGTGACACTGCCCATGGTGACAGTGCCCATAGTGATAGTGCCCATGGTGACATTTCCCATGGTGACAGTGCTCATGGTGAGAGTTCCCAGGCCGACAGTGCCCATGATGACAGTGTTCATGTTGACTGTGCCCACGGTGAAAGTGCTCATGGTAACAGTGCTCACGGTGACAGTGCCCTTGGTGATAGTACCCATGGTAACAGTGCTCAATGTGACAGTGCCCATGGTGATATTTCTCACGGTGACACTGCCCATGGTGATAGTGCTCATGGTGATTGTACTCATGGTGACAGTTCCCATGGTTACAGTGCCCACCGTGACAGTGCCCATGGTGACAATGCCCACGGTGACAGTGCTCATGGTGACAGTGCTCATGGTGATAATGCTCACGGTGATAGTGCTCACGGTGACAGTGCCCTTGGTGATAGTGCTCATCGTGATAGTGCTCATGGTGGCAGTTTGCATGGTGACTCTGCCCCTGTTGAAAGTGCCCATGGTGACAGTGCTCATGTTGACCCTGCCCATGGTGACAGTGCTCATGCTGGAGGTGTACATGGTTGGAGTTCCCATGGTACAACTGTTATGGTGGCACTGCCCATGATGATAGTGCTCATGGTGACAGTGTCCATGGTGACAGTGCCCATGGTGACAGGGCCTATGATGAGAGTGCCCATGGTGACAGCACCCAAGGTGACCGTTTCCATGGTGACAGTGCTCATGTTGACAGTGCCCACGGTGACAGTGCTCATGGTGAGAGTTCCCATGGTGATAGTGCTCATCTTGACAATGCCCATGGTGACCGTTCCCATGGTGACAGTGCCCATGATGATAGTGCTAATGATGACAGTGCTCATGGTGACAGTTCCCATGGTGACATTGCCCATGGTGACAGTGCTCATGTTGACAGTGCCCACAGTGACAGTGCTCATGGTGGCAGTGCTCACAGTAACAATGCCCATGGTGATAGTGCCCATGGTAATAGTGCTCACGTTGACAGTGCCCATGGTGATATTGCTCATGGTGACACTGCCCATGGTGATAGTGCTGACGGTGATAGTGCTCATGGTGACAGTTCCCATGGTGACTGTGCCCATGGTGACAGTGCTCATGGTGACAGTACCGACGGTGACAGTGCCCATGGTGACAGTGCTCAGGGTGATAGTGCTCACGATGACAGTGGTCACGGTGACAGTTCCCTTGGTGATAGTGCTCACGGTGATAGTGCCCATGGTGACACTGCCCATGGTGATATTGCTCATGGTGACACTGCCCATGGTAATAGTGCTCATGGTGATAGTGTTCACATTGACAGTGCCTTTGGTGACAATTCTCATGGTGACACTGCCCATGGTGACAGTTCGCATGCTGACAGTGCCCATGTTGAAAGTTCCCATGGTGACAGTGTTCATGGTGATAATGCCCATGGTGACTTTGCTCATGCTGGCGGTGTACAGGGTTGGTGTTCCCATGTTGAAATTCCTCATGATGATAGTGTTGATGTTGACAGTGTCCATGTTGACAGTGCCAATGGTGACAGTGCTCATGGTGACACTGCCCATGGTGACATTTCGCAAGGTGACAGTGCCCATGTTGAAAGTGCCCATGGTGACAGTGACCATGGTGACACTTCCCATGTTGAAAGTGTTCATGGTGAGAGTGTCCATGATGAAAATGCCCATGGTGAGAGTGCCCATGGTGACAGTGTCTATGGTGATAGTGCTCATGGTGACAATGCCCATGGTGATATTGATCACGGTGACACTGCCCACGGTGATAGTGCTCATGGTGACATTTTCCATGGTGAGAGTGCTCATGTTGACATTGTCCATGGTGACCGTGCCCATGGTGACTATGCTCTTGCTAAGAATTCCCATGATGACATTACCCATGGTGACAGTACCCATGGCGACAGTGCCCATGGTGACAGTGCTCATGGTGACAGTGCTCACAGTGACAGTGCCCTTGGTGATAGTGCCCATGGTAATAGTGCTCACGGTGACAGTGCCCATGGTGACAGTTACCATGGTGACAGTGCCCACAGTGAAAGTGCTCATGGTGACATTACCCACGGTGACAGTACTCATGGTGAGAGTACGCATGGTGACAGTGCCCATGGTGACAGTGCTCATGGTGACACAGCCCATGGTGACTGTGCTAAAGCTGGCGGTGCATATGGTTGGAGTTCCCATGGTGAAATTCCTCATGGTGGCACTGCCCATGATGATAGTGCTCATGGTGACAGTGCCCATGGTGACATTTCCCATGGTGACAGTGCTCATGGTGAGAGTTCCTATGCTGACTGTGCTCATGTTGACAGTGCCCATGGTGACTGTGCCCACGGTGACAGTGTTCACGGTGATAGTTCTCGACGTGATAGTGCCCATGGTAATAGTGCTGATGGTGACACTGCCCATGTTGATAATGATCACGGTGACACTGCCCATGGTGATAGTGCTCAGGGTGATAATGCTCATCGTGACAGTTCCCATGGTGACACTGCCCATGGTGACAGTGCTCATAGTGACACTGCCCATGGTGACAGTGCCCATAGTGATAGTGCCCATGGTGACATTTCCCATGGTGACAGTGCTCATGGTGAGAGTTCCCAGGCCGACAGTGCCCATGATGACACTGTTCATGTTGACTGTGCCCACGGTGAAAGTGCTCATGGTAACAGTGCTCACGGTGACAGTGCCCTTGGTGATAGTACCCATGGTAACAGTGCTCAATGTGACACTGCCCATGGTGATAGTGCTCATGGTGATTGTACTCATGGTGACAGTTCCCATGGTTACAGTGCCCACCGTGACAGTGCCCATGGTGACAATGCCCACGGTGACAGTGCTCATGGTGACAGTGCTCATGGTGATAATGCTCACGGTGATAGTGCTCACGGTGACAGTGCCCTTGGTGATAGTGCTCATCGTGATAGTGCTCATGGTGGCAGTTTGCATGGTGACTCTGCCCCTGTTGAAAGTGCCCATGGTGACAGTGCTCATGTTGACCCTGCCCATGGTGACAGTGCTCATGCTGGAGGTGTACATGGTTGGAGTTCCCATGGTACAACTGTTATGGTGGCACTGCCCATGATGATAGTGCTCATGGTGACAGTGTCCATGGTGACAGTGCCCATGGTGACAGGGCCTATGATGAGAGTGCCCATGGTGACAGCACCCAAGGTGACCGTTTCCATGGTGACAGTGCTCATGTTGACAGTGCCCACGGTGACAGTGCTCATGGTGAGAGTTCCCATGGTGATAGTGCTCATCTTGACAATGCCCATGGTGACCGTTCCCATGGTGACAGTGCCCATGATGATAGTGCTAATGATGACAGTGCTCATGGTGACAGTTCCCATGGTGACATTGCCCATGGTGACAGTGCTCATGTTGACAGTGCCCACAGTGACAGTGCTCATGGTGGCAGTGCTCACAGTAACAATGCCCATGGTGATAGTGCCCATGGTAATAGTGCTCACGTTGACAGTGCCCATGGTGATATTGCTCATGGTGACACTGCCCATGGTGATAGTGCTGACGGTGATAGTGCTCATGGTGACAGTTCCCATGGTGACTGTGCCCATGGTGACAGTGCTCATGGTGACAGTACCGACGGTGACAGTGCCCATGGTGACAGTGCTCAGGGTGATAGTGCTCACGATGACAGTGGTCATGGTGACAGTTCCCTTGGTGATAGTGCTCACGGTGATAGTGCCTATGGTGACACTGCCCATGGTGATATTGCTCATGGTGACACTGCCCATGGTAATAGTGCTCATGGTGATAGTGTTCACATTGACAGTGCCTTTGGTGACAATTCTCATGGTGACACTGCCCATGGTGACAGTTCGCATGCTGACAGTGCCCATGTTGAAAGTTCCCATGGTGACAGTGTTCATGGTGATAATGCCCATGGTGACTTTGCTCATGCTGGCGGTGTACAGGGTTGGTGTTCCCATGTTGAAATTCCTCATGATGATAGTGTTGATGTTGACAGTGTCCATGTTGACAGTGCCAATGGTGACAGTGCTCATGGTGACACTGCCCATGGTGACATTTCGCAAGGTGACAGTGCCCATGTTGAAAGTGCCCATGGTGACAGTGACCATGGTGACACTTCCCATGTTGAAATTGTTCATGGTGAGAGTGTCCATGATGAAAATGCCCATGGTGAGAGTGCCCATGGTGACAGTGTCTATGGTGATAGTGCTCATGGTGACAATGCCCATGGTGATATTGATCACGGTGACACTGCCCACGGTGATAGTGCTCATGGTGACATTTTCCATGGTGAGAGTGCTCATGTTGACATTGTCCATGGTGACCGTGCCCATGGTGACTATGCTCTTGCTAAGAATTCCCATGATGACATTACCCATGGTGACAGTACCCATGGCGACAGTGCCCATGGTGACAGTGCTCATGGTGACAGTGCTCACAGTGACAGTGCCCTTGGTGATAGTGCCCATGGTAATAGTGCTCACGGTGACAGTGCCCATGGTGACAGTTACCATGGTGACAGTGCCCACAGTGAAAGTGCTCATGGTGACATTACCCACGGTGACAGTACTCATGGTGAGAGTACGCATGGTGACAGTGCCCATGGTGACAGTGCTCATGGTGACACAGCCCATGGTGACTGTGCTAAAGCTGGCGGTGCATATGGTTGGAGTTCCCATGGTGAAATTCCTCATGGTGGCACTGCCCATGATGATAGTGCTCATGGTGACAGTGCCCATGGTGACATTTCCCATGGTGACAGTGCTCATGGTGAGAGTTCCTATGCTGACTGTGCTCATGTTGACAGTGCCCATGGTGACTGTGCCCACGGTGACAGTGTTCACGGTGATAGTTCTCGACGTGATAGTGCCCATGGTAATAGTGCTGATGGTGACACTGCCCATGTTGATAATGATCACGGTGACACTGCCCATGGTGATAGTGCTCAGGGTGATAATGCTCATCGTGACAGTTCCCATGGTGACACTGCCCATGGTGACAGTGCTCGTAGTGACACTGCCCATGGTGACAGTGCCCATAGTGATAGTGCCCATGGTGACATTTCCCATGGTGACAGTGCTCATGGTGAGAGTTCCCAGGCCGACAGTGCCCATGATGACAGTGTTCATGTTGACTGTGCCCACGGTGAAAGTGCTCATGGTAACAGTGCTCACGGTGACAGTGCCCTTGGTGATAGTACCCATGGTAACAGTGCTCAATGTGACAGTGCCCATGGTGATATTTCTCACGGTGACACTGCCCATGGTGATAGTGCTCATGGTGATTGTACTCATGGTGACAGTTCCCATGGTTACAGTGCCCACCGTGACAGTGCCCATGGTGACAATGCCCACGGTGACAGTGCTCATGGTGACAGTGCTCATGGTGATAATGCTCACGGTGATAGTGCTCACGGTGACAGTGCCCTTGGTGATAGTGCTCATCGTGATAGTGCTCATGGTGGCAGTTTGCATGGTGACTCTGCCCCTGTTGAAAGTGCCCATGGTGACAGTGCTCATGTTGACCCTGCCCATGGTGACAGTGCTCATGCTGGAGGTGTACATGGTTGGAGTTCCCATGGTACAACTGTTATGGTGGCACTGCCCATGATGATAGTGCTCATGGTGACAGTGTCCATGGTGACAGTGCCCATGGTGACAGGGCCTATGATGAGAGTGCCCATGGTGACAGCACCCAAGGTGACCGTTTCCATGGTGACAGTGCTCATGTTGACAGTGCCCACGGTGACAGTGCTCATGGTGAGAGTTCCCATGGTGATAGTGCTCATCTTGACAATGCCCATGGTGACCGTTCCCATGGTGACAGTGCCCATGATGATAGTGCTAATGATGACAGTGCTCATGGTGACAGTTCCCATGGTGACATTGCCCATGGTGACAGTGCTCATGTTGACAGTGCCCACAGTGACAGTGCTCATGGTGGCAGTGCTCACAGTAACAATGCCCATGGTGATAGTGCCCATGGTAATAGTGCTCACGTTGACAGTACCCATGGTGATATTGTTCACGGTACACTTCCCATGGTGATAGTGCTCACGGTGATAGTGCTCATGGTGACAGTTCCCATGGTTACAGTGCCCATGGTGACAGTGCTCCTGGTGACAGTGCCCACGGTGACAATGCTCATGGTGATAGTGCTCACGGTGATAGTGCTCATGGTGACAGTTCGCATGGTGACAGGGCCCATGTTGAAAGTGCCCATGGTGACAGTGCTTATGGTGGCACTGCCCATGGTGAATGTGCTCATGCTGGCAGTGTACCTGGTTGGAGTTCCGATGGTGAAATTCCTCATGGTAGCACTGCCCATTATGATAGTGCTCATGGTGACAGTGTCCATGGTGACAGTGCCTATGGTGACAGTGCCCATTGTGATAGTGCTCATGGTGACAGTGCTCACGGTGACAGTGCCCTTGGTGATAGTGCTCATGGTGACAGTGCTCATGGGGACAGTGCACACGGTGACAGTGCCCACGGTGACAGTGCTCACGGTGATAGAGCTCATGGTGATATTGCCCATGGTAATAGTGCTCATGTTGACAGTGCCCATGGTGATATTGCTCATGGTGACACTGCCCATGGTGATAGTGCTGACGGTGATAGTGCTCATGGTGACAGTTCCCATGGTGACTGTGCCCATGGTGACAGTGCTCATGGTGACAGTACCGACGGTGACAGTGCTCATGGTGACAGTGCTCAGGGTGATAGTGCTCACGATGACAGTGGTCACGGTGACAGTTCCCTTGGTGATAGTGCTCACGGTGATAGTGCCCATGGTGACACTGCCCATGGTGATATTGCTCATGGTGACACTGCCCATGGTAATAGTGCTCATGGTGATAGTGTTCACATTGACAGTGCCTTTGGTGACAATTCTCATGGTGACACTGCCCATGGTGACAGTTCGCATGCTGACAGTGCCCATGTTGAAAGTTCCCATGGTGACAGTGTTCATGGTGATAATGCCCATGGTGACTTTGCTCATGCTGGCGGTGTACAGGGTTGGTGTTCCCATGTTGAAATTCCTCATGATGATAGTGTTGATGGTGACAGTGTCCATGTTGACAGTGCCAATGGTGACAGTGCTCATGGTGACACTGCCCATGGTGACATTTCGCAAGGTGACAGTGCCCATGTTGAAAGTGCCCATGGTGACAGTGACCATGGTGACACTTCCCATGTTGAAAGCGTTCATGGTGAGAGTGTCCATGATGAAAATGCCCATGGTGAGAGTGCCCATGGTGACAGTGTCTATGGTGATAGTGCTCATGGTGACAATGCCCATGGTGATATTGATCACGGTGACACTGCCCACGGTGATAGTGCTCATGGTGACATTTTCCATGGTGAGAGTGCTCATGTTGACATTGTCCATGGTGACCGTGCCCATGGTGACTATGCTCTTGCTAAGAATTCCCATGATGACATTACCCATGGTGACAGTACCCATGGCGACAGTGCCCATGGTGACAGTGCTCATGGTGACAGTGCTCACAGTGACAGTGCCCTTGGTGATAGTGCCCATGGTAATAGTGCTCACAGTGACAGTGCCCATGGTGACAGTTACCATGGTGACAGTGCCCACAGTGAAAGTGCTCATGGTGACATTACCCACGGTGACAGTACTCATGGTGAGAGTACGCATGGTGACAGTGCCCATGGTGACAGTGCTCATGGTGACACAGCCCATGGTGACTGTGCTAAAGCTGGCGGTGCATATGGTTGGAGTTCCCATGGTGAAATTCCTCATGGTGGCACTGCCCATGATGATAGTGCTCATGGTGACAGTGCCCATGGTGACATTTCCCATGGTGACAGTGCTCATGGTGAGAGTTCCTATGCTGACTGTGCTCATGTTGACAGTGCCCATGGTGACTGTGCCCACGGTGACAGTGTTCACGGTGATAGTTCTCGACGTGATAGTGCCCATGGTAATAGTGCTGATGGTGACACTGCCCATGTTGATAATGATCACGGTGACACTGCCCATGGTGATAGTGCTCAGGGTGATAATGCTCATCGTGACAGTTCCCATGGTGACACTGCCCATGGTGACAGTGCTCGTAGTGACACTGCCCATGGTGACAGTGCCCATAGTGATAGTGCCCATGGTGACATTTCCCATGGTGACAGTGCTCATGGTGAGAGTTCCCAGGCCGACAGTGCCCATGATGACAGTGTTCATGTTGACTGTGCCCACGGTGAAAGTGCTCATGGTAACAGTGCTCACGGTGACAGTGCCCTTGGTGATAGTACCCATGGTAACAGTGCTCAATGTGACAGTGCCCATGGTGATATTTCTCACGGTGACACTGCCCATGGTGATAGTGCTCATGGTGATTGTACTCATGGTGACAGTTCCCATGGTTACAGTGCCCACCGTGACAGTGCCCATGGTGACAATGCCCACGGTGACAGTGCTCATGGTGACAGTGCTCATGGTGATAATGCTCACGGTGATAGTGCTCACGGTGACAGTGCCCTTGGTGATAGTGCTCATCGTGATAGTGCTCATGGTGGCAGTTTGCATGGTGACTCTGCCCCTGTTGAAAGTGCCCATGGTGACAGTGCTCATGTTGACCCTGCCCATGGTGACAGTGCTCATGCTGGAGGTGTACATGGTTGGAGTTCCCATGGTACAACTGTTATGGTGGCACTGCCCATGATGATAGTGCTCATGGTGACAGTGTCCATGGTGACAGTGCCCATGGTGACAGGGCCTATGATGAGAGTGCCCATGGTGACAGCACCCAAGGTGACCGTTTCCATGGTGACAGTGCCCACGGTGACAGTGCTCATGGTGAGAGTTCCCATGGTGATAGTGCTCATCTTGACAATGCCCATGGTGACCGTTCCCATGGTGACAGTGCCCATGATGATAGTGCTAATGATGACAGTGCTCATGGTGACAGTTCCCATGGTGACATTGCCCATGGTGACAGTGCTCATGTTGACAGTGCCCACAGTGACAGTGCTCATGGTGGCAGTGCTCACAGTAACAATGCCCATGGTGATAGTGCCCATGGTAATAGTGCTCACGTTGACAGTACCCATGGTGATATTGTTCACGGTACACTTCCCATGGTGATAGTGCTCACGGTGATAGTGCTCATGGTGACAGTTCCCATGGTTACAGTGCCCATGGTGACAGTGCTCCTGGTGACAGTGCCCACGGTGACAATGCTCATGGTGATAGTGCTCACGGTGATAGTGCTCATGGTGACAGTTCGCATGGTGACAGGGCCCATGTTGAAAGTGCCCATGGTGACAGTGCTTATGGTGGCACTGCCCATGGTGAATGTGCTCATGCTGGCAGTGTACCTGGTTGGAGTTCCGATGGTGAAATTCCTCATGGTAGCACTGCCCATTATGATAGTGCTCATGGTGACAGTGTCCATGGTGACAGTGCCTATGGTGACAGTGCCCATTGTGATAGTGCTCATGGTGACAGTGCTCACGGTGACAGTGCCCTTGGTGATAGTGCTCATGGTGACAGTGCTCATGGGGACAGTGCACACGGTGACAGTGCCCACGGTGACAGTGCTCACGGTGATAGAGCTCATGGTGATATTGCCCATGGTAATAGTGCTCATGTTGACAGTGCCCATGGTGATATTGCTCATGGTGACACTGCCCATGGTGATAGTGCTGACGGTGATAGTGCTCATGGTGACAGTTCCCATGGTGACTGTGCCCATGGTGACAGTGCTCATGGTGACAGTACCGACGGTGACAGTGCTCATGGTGACAGTGCTCAGGGTGATAGTGCTCACGATGACAGTGGTCACGGTGACAGTTCCCTTGGTGATAGTGCTCACGGTGATAGTGCCCATGGTGACACTGCCCATGGTGATATTGCTCATGGTGACACTGCCCATGGTAATAGTGCTCATGGTGATAGTGTTCACATTGACAGTGCCTTTGGTGACAATTCTCATGGTGACACTGCCCATGGTGACAGTTCGCATGCTGACAGTGCCCATGTTGAAAGTTCCCATGGTGACAGTGTTCATGGTGATAATGCCCATGGTGACTTTGCTCATGCTGGCGGTGTACAGGGTTGGTGTTCCCATGTTGAAATTCCTCATGATGATAGTGTTGATGGTGACAGTGTCCATGTTGACAGTGCCAATGGTGACAGTGCTCATGGTGACACTGCCCATGGTGACATTTCGCAAGGTGACAGTGCCCATGTTGAAAGTGCCCATGGTGACAGTGACCATGGTGACACTTCCCATGTTGAAAGTGTTCATGGTGAGAGTGTCCATGATGAAAATGCCCATGGTGAGAGTGCCCATGGTGACAGTGTCTATGGTGATAGTGCTCATGGTGACAATGCCCATGGTGATATTGATCACGGTGACACTGCCCACGGTGATAGTGCTCATGGTGACATTTTCCATGGTGAGAGTGCTCATGTTGACATTGTCCATGGTGACCGTGCCCATGGTGACTATGCTCTTGCTAAGAATTCCCATGATGACATTACCCATGGTGACAGTACCCATGGCGACAGTGCCCATGGTGACAGTGCTCATGGTGACAGTGCTCACAGTGACAGTGCCCTTGGTGATAGTGCCCATGGTAATAGTGCTCACGGTGACAGTGCCCATGGTGACAGTTACCATGGTGACAGTGCCCACAGTGAAAGTGCTCATGGTGACATTACCCACGGTGACAGTACTCATGGTGAGAGTACGCATGGTGACAGTGCCCATGGTGACAGTGCTCATGGTGACACAGCCCATGGTGACTGTGCTAAAGCTGGCGGTGCATATGGTTGGAGTTCCCATGGTGAAATTCCTCATGGTGGCACTGCCCATGATGATAGTGCTCATGGTGACAGTGCCCATGGTGACATTTCCCATGGTGACAGTGCTCATGGTGAGAGTTCCTATGCTGACTGTGCTCATGTTGACAGTGCCCATGGTGACTGTGCCCACGGTGACAGTGTTCACGGTGATAGTTCTCGACGTGATAGTGCCCATGGTAATAGTGCTGATGGTGACACTGCCCATGTTGATATTGATCACGGTGACACTGCCCATGGTGATAGTGCTCAGGGTGATAATGCTCATCGTGACAGTTCCCATGGTGACACTGCCCATGGTGACAGTGCTCGTAGTGACACTGCCCATGGTGACAGTGCCCATAGTGATAGTGCCCATGGTGACATTTCCCATGGTGACAGTGCTCATGGTGAGAGTTCCCAGGCCGACAGTGCCCATGATGACAGTGTTCATGTTGACTGTGCCCACGGTGAAAGTGCTCATGGTAACAGTGCTCACGGTGACAGTGCCCTTGGTGATAGTACCCATGGTAACAGTGCTCAATGTGACAGTGCCCATGGTGATATTTCTCACGGTGACACTGCCCATGGTGATAGTGCTCATGGTGATTGTACTCATGGTGACAGTTCCCATGGTTACAGTGCCCACCGTGACAGTGCCCATGGTGACAATGCCCACGGTGACAGTGCTCATGGTGACAGTGCTCATGGTGATAATGCTCACGGTGATAGTGCTCACGGTGACAGTGCCCTTGGTGATAGTGCTCATCGTGATAGTGCTCATGGTGGCAGTTTGCATGGTGACTCTGCCCCTGTTGAAAGTGCCCATGGTGACAGTGCTCATGTTGACCCTGCCCATGGTGACAGTGCTCATGCTGGAGGTGTACATGGTTGGAGTTCCCATGGTACAACTGTTATGGTGGCACTGCCCATGATGATAGTGCTCATGGTGACAGTGTCCATGGTGACAGTGCCCATGGTGACAGGGCCTATGGTGAGAGTGCCCATGGTGACAGCACCCAAGGTGACCGTTTCCATGGTGACAGTGCTCATGTTGACAGTGCCCACGGTGACAGTGCTCATGGTGAGAGTTCCCATGGTGATAGTGCTCATCTTGACAATGCCCATGGTGACCGTTCCCATGGTGACAGTGCCCATGATGATAGTGCTAATGATGACAGTGCTCATGGTGACAGTTCCCATGGTGACATTGCCCATGGTGACAGTGCTCATGTTGACAGTGCCCACAGTGACAGTGCTCATGGTGGCAGTGCTCACAGTAACAATGCCCATGGTGATAGTGCCCATGGTAATAGTGCTCACGTTGACAGTACCCATGGTGATATTGTTCACGGTACACTTCCCATGGTGATAGTGCTCACGGTGATAGTGCTCATGGTGACAGTTCCCATGGTTACAGTGCCCATGGTGACAGTGCTCCTGGTGACAGTGCCCACGGTGACAATGCTCATGGTGATAGTGCTCACGGTGATAGTGCTCATGGTGACAGTTCGCATGGTGACAGGGCCCATGTTGAAAGTGCCCATGGTGACAGTGCTTATGGTGGCACTGCCCATGGTGAATGTGCTCATGCTGGCAGTGTACCTGGTTGGAGTTCCAATGGTGAAATTCCTCATGGTAGCACTGCCCATTATGATAGTGCTCATGGTGACAGTGTCCATGGTGACAGTGCCTATGGTGACAGTGCCCATTGTGATAGTGGTCATGGTGACAGTGCTCACGGTGACAGTGCCCTTGGTGATAGTGCTCATGGTGACAGTGCTCATGGGGACAGTGCACACGGTGACAGTGCCCACGGTGACAGTGCTCACGGTGATAGAGCTCATGGTGATATTGCCCATGGTAATAGTGCTCATGTTGACAGTGCCCATGGTGATATTGCTCATGGTGACACTGCCCATGGTGATAGTGCTGACGGTGATAGTGCTCATGGTGACAGTTCCCATGGTGACTGTGCCCATGGTGACAGTGCTCATGGTGACAGTACCGACGGTGACAGTGCTCATGGTGACAGTGCTCAGGGTGATAGTGCTCACGATGACAGTGGTCACGGTGACAGTTCCCTTGGTGATAGTGCTCACGGTGATAGTGCCCATGGTGACACTGCCCATGGTGATATTGCTCATGGTGACACTGCCCATGGTAATAGTGCTCATGGTGATAGTGTTCACATTGACAGTGCCTTTGGTGACAATTCTCATGGTGACACTGCCCATGGTGACAGTTCGCATGCTGACAGTGCCCATGTTGAAAGTTCCCATGGTGACAGTGTTCATGGTGATAATGCCCATGGTGACTTTGCTCATGCTGGCGGTGTACAGGGTTGGTGTTCCCATGTTGAAATTCCTCATGATGATAGTGTTGATGGTGACAGTGTCCATGTTGACAGTGCCAATGGTGACAGTGCTCATGGTGACACTGCCCATGGTGACATTTCGCAAGGTGACAGTGCCCATGTTGAAAGTGCCCATGGTGACAGTGACCATGGTGACACTTCCCATGTTGAAAGTGTTCATGGTGAGAGTGTCCATGATGAAAATGCCCATGGTGAGAGTGCCCATGGTGACAGTGTCTATGGTGATAGTGCTCATGGTGACAATGCCCATGGTGATATTGATCACGGTGACACTGCCCACGGTGATAGTGCTCATGGTGACATTTTCCATGGTGAGAGTGCTCATGTTGACATTGTCCATGGTGACCGTGCCCATGGTGACTATGCTCTTGCTAAGAATTCCCATGATGACATTACCCATGGTGACAGTACCCATGGCGACAGTGCCCATGGTGACAGTGCTCATGGTGACAGTGCTCACAGTGACAGTGCCCTTGGTGATAGTGCCCATGGTAATAGTGCTCACGGTGACAGTGCCCATGGTGACAGTTACCATGGTGACAGTGCCCACAGTGAAAGTGCTCATGGTGACATTACCCACGGTGACAGTACTCATGGTGAGAGTACGCATGGTGACAGTGCCCATGGTGACAGTGCTCATGGTGACACAGCCCATGGTGACTGTGCTAAAGCTGGCGGTGCATATGGTTGGAGTTCCCATGGTGAAATTCCTCATGGTGGCACTGCCCATGATGATAGTGCTCATGGTGACAGTGCCCATGGTGACATTTCCCATGGTGACAGTGCTCATGGTGAGAGTTCCTATGCTGACTGTGCTCATGTTGACAGTGCCCATGGTGACTGTGCACACGGTGACAGTGTTCACGGTGATAGTTCTCGATGTGATAGTGCCCATGGTAATAGTGCTGATGGTGACACTGCCCATGTTGATATTGATCACGGTGACACTGCCCATGGTGATAGTGCTCAGGGTGATAATGCTCATCGTGACAGTTCCCATGGTGACACTGCCCATGGTGACAGTGCTCGTAGTGACACTGCCCATGGTGACAGTGCCCATAGTGATAGTGCCCATGGTGACATTTCCCATGGTGACAGTGCTCATGGTGAGAGTTCCCAGGCCGACAGTGCCCATGATGACAGTGTTCATGTTGACTGTGCCCACGGTGAAAGTGCTCATGGTAACAGTGCTCACGGTGACAGTGCCCTTGGTGATAGTACCCATGGTAACAGTGCTCAATGTGACAGTGCCCATGGTGATATTTCTCACGGTGACACTGCCCATGGTGATAGTGCTCATGGTGATTGTACTCATGGTGACAGTTCCCATGGTTACAGTGCCCACCGTGACAGTGCCCATGGTGACAATGCCCACGGTGACAGTGCTCATGGTGACAGTGCTCATGGTGATAATGCTCACGGTGATAGTGCTCACGGTGACAGTGCCCTTGGTGATAGTGCTCATCGTGATAGTGCTCATGGTGGCAGTTTGCATGGTGACTCTGCCCCTGTTGAAAGTGCCCATGGTGACAGTGCTCATGTTGACCCTGCCCATGGTGACAGTGCTCATGCTGGAGGTGTACATGGTTGGAGTTCCCATGGTACAACTGTTATGGTGGCACTGCCCATGATGATAGTGCTCATGGTGACAGTGTCCATGGTGACAGTGCCCATGGTGACAGGGCCTATGGTGAGAGTGCCCATGGTGACAGCACCCAAGGTGACCGTTTCCATGGTGACAGTGCTCATGTTGACAGTGTCCACGGTGACAGTGCTCATGGTGAGAGTTCCCATGGTGATAGTGCTCATCTTGACAATGCCCATGGTGACCGTTCCCATGGTGACAGTGCCCATGATGATAGTGCTAATGATGACAGTGCTCATGGTGACAGTTCCCATGGTGACATTACCCATGGTGACAGTGCTCATGTTGACAGTGCCCACAGTGACAGTGCTCATGGTGGCAGTGCTCACAGTAACAATGCCCATGGTGATAGTGCCCATGGTAATAGTGCTCACGTTGACAGTGCCCATGGTGATATTGCTCATGGTGACACTGCCCATGGTGATAGTGCTGACGGTGATAGTGCTCATGGTGACAGTTCCCATGGTGACTGTGCCCATGGTGACAGTGCTCATGGTGACAGTACCGACGGTGACAGTGCCCATGGTGACAGTGCTCAGGGTGATAGTGCTCACGATGACAGTGGTCACGGTGACAGTTCCCTTGGTGATAGTGCTCACGGTGATAGTGCCTATGGTGACACTGCCCATGGTGATATTGCTCATGGTGACACTGCCCATGGTAATAGTGCTCATGGTGATAGTGTTCACATTGACAGTGCCTTTGGTGACAATTCTCATGGTGACACTGCCCATGGTGACAGTTCGCATGCTGACAGTGCCCATGTTGAAAGTTCCCATGGTGACAGTGTTCATGGTGATAATGCCCATGGTGACTTTGCTCATGCTGGCGGTGTACAGGGTTGGTGTTCCCATGTTGAAATTCCTCATGATGATAGTGTTGATGGTGACAGTGTCCATGTTGACAGTGCCAATGGTGACAGTGCTCATGGTGACACTGCCCATGGTGACATTTCGCAAGGTGACAGTGCCCATGTTGAAAGTGCCCATGGTGACAGTGACCATGGTGACACTTCCCATGTTGAAAGTGTTCATGGTGAGAGTGTCCATGATGAAAATGCCCATGGTGAGAGTGCCCATGGTGACAGTGTCTATGGTGATAGTGCTCATGGTGACAATGCCCATGGTGATATTGATCACGGTGACACTGCCCACGGTGATAGTGCTCATGGTGACATTTTCCATGGTGAGAGTGCTCATGTTGACATTGTCCATGGTGACCGTGCCCATGGTGACTATGCTCTTGCTAAGAATTCCCATGATGACATTACCCATGGTGACAGTACCCATGGCGACAGTGCCCATGGTGACAGTGCTCATGGTGACAGTGCTCACAGTGACAGTGCCCTTGGTGATAGTGCCCATGGTAATAGTGCTCACGGTGACAGTGCCCATGGTGACAGTTACCATGGTGACAGTGCCCACAGTGAAAGTGCTCATGGTGACATTACCCACGGTGACAGTACTCATGGTGAGAGTACGCATGGTGACAGTGCCCATGGTGACAGTGCTCATGGTGACACAGCCCATGGTGACTGTGCTAAAGCTGGCGGTGCATATGGTTGGAGTTCCCATGGTGAAATTCCTCATGGTGGCACTGCCCATGATGATAGTGCTCATGGTGACAGTGCCCATGGTGACATTTCCCATGGTGACAGTGCTCATGGTGAGAGTTCCTATGCTGACTGTGCTCATGTTGACAGTGCCCATGGTGACTGTGCCCACGGTGACAGTGTTCACGGTGATAGTTCTCGACGTGATAGTGCCCATGGTAATAGTGCTGATGGTGACACTGCCCATGTTGATAATGATCACGGTGACACTGCCCATGGTGATAGTGCTCAGGGTGATAATGCTCATCGTGACAGTTCCCATGGTGACACTGCCCATGGTGACAGTGCTCGTAGTGACACTGCCCATGGTGACAGTGCCCATAGTGATAGTGCCCATGGTGACATTTCCCATGGTGACAGTGCTCATGGTGAGAGTTCCCAGGCCGACAGTGCCCATGATGACAGTGTTCATGTTGACTGTGCCCACGGTGAAAGTGCTCATGGTAACAGTGCTCACGGTGACAGTGCCCTTGGTGATAGTACCCATGGTAACAGTGCTCAATGTGACAGTGCCCATGGTGATATTTCTCACGGTGACACTGCCCATGGTGATAGTGCTCATGGTGATTGTACTCATGGTGACAGTTCCCATGGTTACAGTGCCCACCGTGACAGTGCCCATGGTGACAATGCCCACGGTGACAGTGCTCATGGTGACAGTGCTCATGGTGATAATGCTCACGGTGATAGTGCTCACGGTGACAGTGCCCTTGGTGATAGTGCTCATCGTGATAGTGCTCATGGTGGCAGTTTGCATGGTGACTCTGCCCCTGTTGAAAGTGCCCATGGTGACAGTGCTCATGTTGACCCTGCCCATGGTGACAGTGCTCATGCTGGAGGTGTACATGGTTGGAGTTCCCATGGTACAACTGTTATGGTGGCACTGCCCATGATGATAGTGCTCATGGTGACAGTGTCCATGGTGACAGTGCCCATGGTGACAGGGCCTATGATGAGAGTGCCCATGGTGACAGCACCCAAGGTGACCGTTTCCATGGTGACAGTGCTCATGTTGACAGTGCCCACGGTGACAGTGCTCATGGTGAGAGTTCCCATGGTGATAGTGCTCATCTTGACAATGCCCATGGTGACCATTCCAATGGTGACAGTGCCCATGATGATAGTGCTAATGATGACAGTGCTCATGGTGACAGTTCCCATGGTGACATTGCCCATGGTGACAGTGCTCATGTTGACAGTGCCCACAGTGACAGTGCTCATGGTGGCAGTGCTCACAGTAACAATGCCCATGGTGATAGTGCCCATGGTAATAGTGCTCACGTTGACAGTACCCATGGTGATATTGTTCACGGTACACTTCCCATGGTGATAGTGCTCACGGTGATAGTGCTCATGGTGACAGTTCCCATGGTTACAGTGCCCATGGTGACAGTGCTCCTGGTGACAGTGCCCACGGTGACAATGCTCATGGTGATAGTGCTCATGGTGATAGTGCTCATGGTGACAGTTCGCATGGTGACAGGGCCCATGTTGAAAGTGCCCATGGTGACAGTGCTTATGGTGGCACTGCCCATGGTGAATGTGCTCATGCTGGCAGTGTACCTGGTTGGAGTTCCGATGGTGAAATTCCTCATGGTAGCACTGCCCATTATGATAGTGCTCATGGTGACAGTGTCCATGGTGACAGTGCCTATGGTGACAGTGCCCATTGTGATAGTGCTCATGGTGACAGTGCTCACGGTGACAGTGCCCTTGGTGATAGTGCTCATGGTGACAGTGCTCATGGGGACAGTGCACACGGTGACAGTGCCCACGGTGACAGTGCTCACGGTGATAGAGCTCATGGTGATATTGCCCATGGTAATAGTGCTCATGTTGACAGTGCCCATGGTGATATTGCTCATGGTGACACTGCCCATGGTGATAGTGCTGACGGTGATAGTGCTCATGGTGACAGTTCCCATGGTGACTGTGCCCATGGTGACAGTGCTCATGGTGACAGTACCGACGGTGACAGTGCTCATGGTGACAGTGCTCAGGGTGATAGTGCTCACGATGACAGTGGTCACGGTGACAGTTCCCTTGGTGATAGTGCTCACGGTGATAGTGCCCATGGTGACACTGCCCATGGTGATATTGCTCATGGTGACACTGCCCATGGTAATAGTGCTCATGGTGATAGTGTTCACATTGACAGTGCCTTTGGTGACAATTCTCATGGTGACACTGCCCATGGTGACAGTTCGCATGCTGACAGTGCCCATGTTGAAAGTTCCCATGGTGACAGTGTTCATGGTGATAATGCCCATGGTGACTTTGCTCATGCTGGCGGTGTACAGGGTTGGTGTTCCCATGTTGAAATTCCTCATGATGATAGTGTTGATGGTGACAGTGTCCATGTTGACAGTGCCAATGGTGACAGTGCTCATGGTGACACTGCCCATGGTGACATTTCGCAAGGTGACAGTGCCCATGTTGAAAGTGCCCATGGTGACAGTGACCATGGTGACACTTCCCATGTTGAAAGTGTTCATGGTGAGAGTGTCCATGATGAAAATGCCCATGGTGAGAGTGCCCATGGTGACAGTGTCTATGGTGATAGTGCTCATGGTGACAATGCCCATGGTGATATTGATCACGGTGACACTGCCCACGGTGATAGTGCTCATGGTGACATTTTCCATGGTGAGAGTGCTCATGTTGACATTGTCCATGGTGACCGTGCCCATGGTGACTATGCTCTTGCTAAGAATTCCCATGATGACATTACCCATGGTGACAGTACCCATGGCGACAGTGCCCATGGTGACAGTGCTCATGGTGACAGTGCTCACAGTGACAGTGCCCTTGGTGATAGTGCCCATGGTAATAGTGCTCACGGTGACAGTGCCCATGGTGACAGTTACCATGGTGACAGTGCCCACAGTGAAAGTGCTCATGGTGACATTACCCACGGTGACAGTACTCATGGTGAGAGTACGCATGGTGACAGTGCCCATGGTGACAGTGCTCATGGTGACACAGCCCATGGTGACTGTGCTAAAGCTGGCGGTGCATATGGTTGGAGTTCCCATGGTGAAATTCCTCATGGTGGCACTGCCCATGATGATAGTGCTCATGGTGACAGTGCCCATGGTGACATTTCCCATGGTGACAGTGCTCATGGTGAGAGTTCCTATGCTGACTGTGCTCATGTTGACAGTGCCCATGGTGACTGTGCCCACGGTGACAGTGTTCACGGTGATAGTTCTCGACGTGATAGTGCCCATGGTAATAGTGCTGATGGTGACACTGCCCATGTTGATAATGATCACGGTGACACTGCCCATGGTGATAGTGCTCAGGGTGATAATGCTCATCGTGACAGTTCCCATGGTGACACTGCCCATGGTGACAGTGCTCGTAGTGACACTGCCCATGGTGACAGTGCCCATAGTGATAGTGCCCATGGTGACATTTCCCATGGTGACAGTGCTCATGGTGAGAGTTCCCAGGCCGACAGTGCCCATGATGACAGTGTTCATGTTGACTGTGCCCACGGTGAAAGTGCTCATGGTAACAGTGCTCACGGTGACAGTGCCCTTGGTGATAGTACCCATGGTAACAGTGCTCAATGTGACAGTGCCCATGGTGATATTTCTCACGGTGACACTGCCCATGGTGATAGTGCTCATGGTGATTGTACTCATGGTGACAGTTCCCATGGTTACAGTGCCCACCGTGACAGTGCCCATGGTGACAATGCCCACGGTGACAGTGCTCATGGTGACAGTGCTCATGGTGATAATGCTCACGGTGATAGTGCTCACGGTGACAGTGCCCTTGGTGATAGTGCTCATCGTGATAGTGCTCATGGTGGCAGTTTGCATGGTGACTCTGCCCCTGTTGAAAGTGCCCATGGTGACAGTGCTCATGTTGACCCTGCCCATGGTGACAGTGCTCATGCTGGAGGTGTACATGGTTGGAGTTCCCATGGTACAACTGTTATGGTGGCACTGCCCATGATGATAGTGCTCATGGTGACAGTGCCCATGGTGACAGGGCCTATGATGAGAGTGCCCATGGTGACAGCACCCAAGGTGACCGTTTCCATGGTGACAGTGCTCATGTTGACAGTGCCCACGGTGACAGTGCTCATGGTGAGAGTTCCCATGGTGATAGTGCTCATCTTGACAATGCCCATGGTGACCATTCCAATGGTGACAGTGCCCATGATGATAGTGCTAATGATGACAGTGCTCATGGTGACAGTTCCCATGGTGACATTGCCCATGGTGACAGTGCTCATGTTGACAGTGCCCACAGTGACAGTGCTCATGGTGGCAGTGCTCACAGTAACAATGCCCATGGTGATAGTGCCCATGGTAATAGTGCTCACGTTGACAGTACCCATGGTGATATTGTTCACGGTACACTTCCCATGGTGATAGTGCTCACGGTGATAGTGCTCATGGTGACAGTTCCCATGGTTACAGTGCCCATGGTGACAGTGCTCCTGGTGACAGTGCCCACGGTGACAATGCTCATGGTGATAGTGCTCATGGTGATAGTGCTCATGGTGACAGTTCGCATGGTGACAGGGCCCATGTTGAAAGTGCCCATGGTGACAGTGCTTATGGTGGCACTGCCCATGGTGAATGTGCTCATGCTGGCAGTGTACCTGGTTGGAGTTCCGATGGTGAAATTCCTCATGGTAGCACTGCCCATTATGATAGTGCTCATGGTGACAGTGTCCATGGTGACAGTGCCTATGGTGACAGTGCCCATTGTGATAGTGCTCATGGTGACAGTGCTCACGGTGACACTGCCCTTGGTGATAGTGCTCATGGTGACAGTGCTCATGGGGACAGTGCACACGGTGACAGTGCCCACGGTGACAGTGCTCACGGTGATAGAGCTCATGGTGATATTGCCCATGGTAATAGTGCTCATGTTGACAGTGCCCATGGTGATATTGCTCATGGTGACACTGCCCATGGTGATAGTGCTGACGGTGATAGTGCTCATGGTGACAGTTCCCATGGTGACTGTGCCCATGGTGACAGTGCTCATGGTGACAGTACCGACGGTGACAGTGCTCATGGTGACAGTGCTCAGGGTGATAGTGCTCACGATGACAGTGGTCACGGTGACAGTTCCCTTGGTGATAGTGCTCACGGTGATAGTGCCCATGGTGACACTGCCCATGGTGATATTGCTCATGGTGACACTGCCCATGGTAATAGTGCTCATGGTGATAGTGTTCACATTGACAGTGCCTTTGGTGACAATTCTCATGGTGACACTGCCCATGGTGACAGTTCGCATGCTGACAGTGCCCATGTTGAAAGTTCCCATGGTGACAGTGTTCATGGTGATAATGCCCATGGTGACTTTGCTCATGCTGGCGGTGTACAGGGTTGGTGTTCCCATGTTGAAATTCCTCATGATGATAGTGTTGATGGTGACAGTGTCCATGTTGACAGTGCCAATGGTGACAGTGCTCATGGTGACACTGCCCATGGTGACATTTCGCAAGGTGACAGTGCCCATGTTGAAAGTGCCCATGGTGACAGTGACCATGGTGACACTTCCCATGTTGAAAGCGTTCATGGTGAGAGTGTCCATGATGAAAATGCCCATGGTGAGAGTGCCCATGGTGACAGTGTCTATGGTGATAGTGCTCATGGTGACAATGCCCATGGTGATATTGATCACGGTGACACTGCCCACGGTGATAGTGCTCATGGTGACATTTTCCATGGTGAGAGTGCTCATGTTGACATTGTCCATGGTGACCGTGCCCATGGTGACTATGCTCTTGCTAAGAATTCCCATGATGACATTACCCATGGTGACAGTACCCATGGCGACAGTGCCCATGGTGACAGTGCTCATGGTGACAGTGCTCACAGTGACAGTGCCCTTGGTGATAGTGCCCATGGTAATAGTGCTCACGGTGACAGTGCCCATGGTGACAGTTACCATGGTGACAGTGCCCACAGTGAAAGTGCTCATGGTGACATTACCCACGGTGACAGTACTCATGGTGAGAGTACGCATGGTGACAGTGCCCATGGTGACAGTGCTCATGGTGACACAGCCCATGGTGACTGTGCTAAAGCTGGCGGTGCATATGGTTGGAGTTCCCATGGTGAAATTCCTCATGGTGGCACTGCCCATGATGATAGTGCTCATGGTGACAGTGCCCATGGTGACATTTCCCATGGTGACAGTGCTCATGGTGAGAGTTCCTATGCTGACTGTGCTCATGTTGACAGTGCCCATGGTGACTGTGCCCACGGTGACAGTGTTCACGGTGATAGTTCTCGACGTGATAGTGCCCATGGTAATAGTGCTGATGGTGACACTGCCCATGTTGATAATGATCACGGTGACACTGCCCATGGTGATAGTGCTCAGGGTGATAATGCTCATCGTGACAGTTCCCATGGTGACACTGCCCATGGTGACAGTGCTCGTAGTGACACTGCCCATGGTGACAGTGCCCATAGTGATAGTGCCCATGGTGACATTTCCCATGGTGACAGTGCTCATGGTGAGAGTTCCCAGGCCGACAGTGCCCATGATGACAGTGTTCATGTTGACTGTGCCCACGGTGAAAGTGCTCATGGTAACAGTGCTCACGGTGACAGTGCCCTTGGTGATAGTACCCATGGTAACAGTGCTCAATGTGACAGTGCCCATGGTGATATTTCTCACGGTGACACTGCCCATGGTGATAGTGCTCATGGTGATTGTACTCATGGTGACAGTTCCCATGGTTACAGTGCCCACCGTGACAGTGCCCATGGTGACAATGCCCACGGTGACAGTGCTCATGGTGACAGTGCTCATGGTGATAATGCTCACGGTGATAGTGCTCACGGTGACAGTGCCCTTGGTGATAGTGCTCATCGTGATAGTGCTCATGGTGGCAGTTTGCATGGTGACTCTGCCCCTGTTGAAAGTGCCCATGGTGACAGTGCTCATGTTGACCCTGCCCATGGTGACAGTGCTCATGCTGGAGGTGTACATGGTTGGAGTTCCCATGGTACAACTGTTATGGTGGCACTGCCCATGATGATAGTGCTCATGGTGACAGTGTCCATGGTGACAGTGCCCATGGTGACAGGGCCTATGATGAGAGTGCCCATGGTGACAGCACCCAAGGTGACCGTTTCCATGGTGACAGTGCCCACGGTGACAGTGCTCATGGTGAGAGTTCCCATGGTGATAGTGCTCATCTTGACAATGCCCATGGTGACCGTTCCCATGGTGACAGTGCCCATGATGATAGTGCTAATGATGACAGTGCTCATGGTGACAGTTCCCATGGTGACATTGCCCATGGTGACAGTGCTCATGTTGACAGTGCCCACAGTGACAGTGCTCATGGTGGCAGTGCTCACAGTAACAATGCCCATGGTGATAGTGCCCATGGTAATAGTGCTCACGTTGACAGTACCCATGGTGATATTGTTCACGGTACACTTCCCATGGTGATAGTGCTCACGGTGATAGTGCTCATGGTGACAGTTCCCATGGTTACAGTGCCCATGGTGACAGTGCTCCTGGTGACAGTGCCCACGGTGACAATGCTCATGGTGATAGTGCTCACGGTGATAGTGCTCATGGTGACAGTTCGCATGGTGACAGGGCCCATGTTGAAAGTGCCCATGGTGACAGTGCTTATGGTGGCACTGCCCATGGTGAATGTGCTCATGCTGGCAGTGTACCTGGTTGGAGTTCCGATGGTGAAATTCCTCATGGTAGCACTGCCCATTATGATAGTGCTCATGGTGACAGTGTCCATGGTGACAGTGCCTATGGTGACAGTGCCCATTGTGATAGTGCTCATGGTGACAGTGCTCACGGTGACAGTGCCCTTGGTGATAGTGCTCATGGTGACAGTGCTCATGGGGACAGTGCACACGGTGACAGTGCCCACGGTGACAGTGCTCACGGTGATAGAGCTCATGGTGATATTGCCCATGGTAATAGTGCTCATGTTGACAGTGCCCATGGTGATATTGCTCATGGTGACACTGCCCATGGTGATAGTGCTGACGGTGATAGTGCTCATGGTGACAGTTCCCATGGTGACTGTGCCCATGGTGACAGTGCTCATGGTGACAGTACCGACGGTGACAGTGCTCATGGTGACAGTGCTCAGGGTGATAGTGCTCACGATGACAGTGGTCACGGTGACAGTTCCCTTGGTGATAGTGCTCACGGTGATAGTGCCCATGGTGACACTGCCCATGGTGATATTGCTCATGGTGACACTGCCCATGGTAATAGTGCTCATGGTGATAGTGTTCACATTGACAGTGCCTTTGGTGACAATTCTCATGGTGACACTGCCCATGGTGACAGTTCGCATGCTGACAGTGCCCATGTTGAAAGTTCCCATGGTGACAGTGTTCATGGTGATAATGCCCATGGTGACTTTGCTCATGCTGGCGGTGTACAGGGTTGGTGTTCCCATGTTGAAATTCCTCATGATGATAGTGTTGATGGTGACAGTGTCCATGTTGACAGTGCCAATGGTGACAGTGCTCATGGTGACACTGCCCATGGTGACATTTCGCAAGGTGACAGTGCCCATGTTGAAAGTGCCCATGGTGACAGTGACCATGGTGACACTTCCCATGTTGAAAGCGTTCATGGTGAGAGTGTCCATGATGAAAATGCCCATGGTGAGAGTGCCCATGGTGACAGTGTCTATGGTGATAGTGCTCATGGTGACAATGCCCATGGTGATATTGATCACGGTGACACTGCCCACGGTGATAGTGCTCATGGTGACATTTTCCATGGTGAGAGTGCTCATGTTGACATTGTCCATGGTGACCGTGCCCATGGTGACTATGCTCTTGCTAAGAATTCCCATGATGACATTACCCATGGTGACAGTACCCATGGCGACAGTGCCCATGGTGACAGTGCTCATGGTGACAGTGCTCACAGTGACAGTGCCCTTGGTGATAGTGCCCATGGTAATAGTGCTCACGGTGACAGTGCCCATGGTGACAGTTACCATGGTGACAGTGCCCACAGTGAAAGTGCTCATGGTGACATTACCCACGGTGACAGTACTCATGGTGAGAGTACGCATGGTGACAGTGCCCATGGTGACAGTGCTCATGGTGACACAGCCCATGGTGACTGTGCTAAAGCTGGCGGTGCATATGGTTGGAGTTCCCATGGTGAAATTCCTCATGGTGGCACTGCCCATGATGATAGTGCTCATGGTGACAGTGCCCATGGTGACATTTCCCATGGTGACAGTGCTCATGGTGAGAGTTCCTATGCTGACTGTGCTCATGTTGACAGTGCCCATGGTGACTGTGCCCACGGTGACAGTGTTCACGGTGATAGTTCTCGACGTGATAGTGCCCATGGTAATAGTGCTGATGGTGACACTGCCCATGTTGATAATGATCACGGTGACACTGCCCATGGTGATAGTGCTCAGGGTGATAATGCTCATCGTGACAGTTCCCATGGTGACACTGCCCATGGTGACAGTGCTCGTAGTGACACTGCCCATGGTGACAGTGCCCATAGTGATAGTGCCCATGGTGACATTTCCCATGGTGACAGTGCTCATGGTGAGAGTTCCCAGGCCGACAGTGCCCATGATGACAGTGTTCATGTTGACTGTGCCCACGGTGAAAGTGCTCATGGTAACAGTGCTCACGGTGACAGTGCCCTTGGTGATAGTACCCATGGTAACAGTGCTCAATGTGACAGTGCCCATGGTGATATTTCTCACGGTGACACTGCCCATGGTGATAGTGCTCATGGTGATTGTACTCATGGTGACAGTTCCCATGGTTACAGTGCCCACCGTGACAGTGCCCATGGTGACAATGCCCACGGTGACAGTGCTCATGGTGACAGTGCTCATGGTGATAATGCTCACGGTGATAGTGCTCACGGTGACAGTGCCCTTGGTGATAGTGCTCATCGTGATAGTGCTCATGGTGGCAGTTTGCATGGTGACTCTGCCCCTGTTGAAAGTGCCCATGGTGACAGTGCTCATGTTGACCCTGCCCATGGTGACAGTGCTCATGCTGGAGGTGTACATGGTTGGAGTTCCCATGGTACAACTGTTATGGTGGCACTGCCCATGATGATAGTGCTCATGGTGACAGTGTCCATGGTGACAGTGCCCATGGTGACAGGGCCTATGATGAGAGTGCCCATGGTGACAGCACCCAAGGTGACCGTTTCCATGGTGACAGTGCCCACGGTGACAGTGCTCATGGTGAGAGTTCCCATGGTGATAGTGCTCATCTTGACAATGCCCATGGTGACCGTTCCCATGGTGACAGTGCCCATGATGATAGTGCTAATGATGGCAGTGCTCATGGTGACAGTTCCCATGGTGACATTGCCCATGGTGACAGTGCTCATGTTGACAGTGCCCACAGTGACAGTGCTCATGGTGGCAGTGCTCACAGTAACAATGCCCATGGTGATAGTGCCCATGGTAATAGTGCTCACGTTGACAGTACCCATGGTGATATTGTTCACGGTACACTTCCCATGGTGATAGTGCTCACGGTGATAGTGCTCATGGTGACAGTTCCCATGGTTACAGTGCCCATGGTGACAGTGCTCCTGGTGACAGTGCCCACGGTGACAATGCTCATGGTGATAGTGCTCACGGTGATAGTGCTCATGGTGACAGTTCGCATGGTGACAGGGCCCATGTTGAAAGTGCCCATGGTGACAGTGCTTATGGTGGCACTGCCCATGGTGAATGTGCTCATGCTGGCAGTGTACCTGGTTGGAGTTCCGATGGTGAAATTCCTCATGGTAGCACTGCCCATTATGATAGTGCTCATGGTGACAGTGTCCATGGTGACAGTGCCTATGGTGACAGTGCCCATTGTGATAGTGCTCATGGTGACAGTGCTCACGGTGACAGTGCCCTTGGTGATAGTGCTCATGGTGACAGTGCTCATGGGGACAGTGCACACGGTGACAGTGCCCACGGTGACAGTGCTCACGGTGATAGAGCTCATGGTGATATTGCCCATGGTAATAGTGCTCATGTTGACAGTGCCCATGGTGATATTGCTCATGGTGACACTGCCCATGGTGATAGTGCTGACGGTGATAGTGCTCATGGTGACAGTTCCCATGGTGACTGTGCCCATGGTGACAGTGCTCATGGTGACAGTACCGACGGTGACAGTGCTCATGGTGACAGTGCTCAGGGTGATAGTGCTCACGATGACAGTGGTCACGGTGACAGTTCCCTTGGTGATAGTGCTCACGGTGATAGTGCCCATGGTGACACTGCCCATGGTGATATTGCTCATGGTGACACTGCCCATGGTAATAGTGCTCATGGTGATAGTGTTCACATTGACAGTGCCTTTGGTGACAATTCTCATGGTGACACTGCCCATGGTGACAGTTCGCATGCTGACAGTGCCCATGTTGAAAGTTCCCATGGTGACAGTGTTCATGGTGATAATGCCCATGGTGACTTTGCTCATGCTGGCGGTGTACAGGGTTGGTGTTCCCATGTTGAAATTCCTCATGATGATAGTGTTGATGGTGACAGTGTCCATGTTGACAGTGCCAATGGTGACAGTGCTCATGGTGACACTGCCCATGGTGACATTTCGCAAGGTGACAGTGCCCATGTTGAAAGTGCCCATGGTGACAGTGACCATGGTGACACTTCCCATGTTGAAAGTGTTCATGGTGAGAGTGTCCATGATGAAAATGCCCATGGTGAGAGTGCCCATGGTGACAGTGTCTATGGTGATAGTGCTCATGGTGACAATGCCCATGGTGATATTGATCACGGTGACACTGCCCACGGTGATAGTGCTCATGGTGACATTTTCCATGGTGAGAGTGCTCATGTTGACATTGTCCATGGTGACCGTGCCCATGGTGACTATGCTCTTGCTAAGAATTCCCATGATGACATTACCCATGGTGACAGTACCCATGGCGACAGTGCCCATGGTGACAGTGCTCATGGTGACAGTGCTCACAGTGACAGTGCCCTTGGTGATAGTGCCCATGGTAATAGTGCTCACGGTGACAGTGCCCATGGTGACAGTTACCATGGTGACAGTGCCCACAGTGAAAGTGCTCATGGTGACATTACCCACGGTGACAGTACTCATGGTGAGAGTACGCATGGTGACAGTGCCCATGGTGACAGTGCTCATGGTGACACAGCCCATGGTGACTGTGCTAAAGCTGGCGGTGCATATGGTTGGAGTTCCCATGGTGAAATTCCTCATGGTGGCACTGCCCATGATGATAGTGCTCATGGTGACAGTGCCCATGGTGACATTTCCCATGGTGACAGTGCTCATGGTGAGAGTTCCTATGCTGACTGTGCTCATGTTGACAGTGCCCATGGTGACTGTGCACACGGTGACAGTGTTCACGGTGATAGTTCTCGATGTGATAGTGCCCATGGTAATAGTGCTGATGGTGACACTGCCCATGTTGATAATGATCACGGTGACACTGCCCATGGTGATAGTGCTCAGGGTGATAATGCTCATCGTGACAGTTCCCATGGTGACACTGCCCATGGTGACAGTGCTCGTAGTGACACTGCCCATGGTGACAGTGCCCATAGTGATAGTGCCCATGGTGACATTTCCCATGGTGACAGTGCTCATGGTGAGAGTTCCCAGGCCGACAGTGCCCATGATGACAGTGTTCATGTTGACTGTGCCCACGGTGAAAGTGCTCATGGTAACAGTGCTCACGGTGACAGTGCCCTTGGTGATAGTACCCATGGTAACAGTGCTCAGTGTGACAGTGCCCATGGTGATATTTCTCACGGTGACACTGCCCATGGTGATAGTGCTCACGGTGATTGTACTCATGGTGACAGTTCCCATGGTTACAGTGCCCACCGTGACAGTGCCCATGGTGACAATGCCCACGGTGACAGTGCTCATGGTGACAGTGCTCATGGTGATAATGCTCACGGTGATAGTGCTCACGGTGACAGTGCCCTTGGTGATAGTGCTCATCGTGATAGTGCTCATGGTGGCAGTTTGCATGGTGACTCTGCCCCTGTTGAAAGTGCCCATGGTGACAGTGCTCATGTTGACCCTGCCCATGGTGACAGTGCTCATGCTGGAGGTGTACATGGTTGGAGTTCCCATGGTACAACTGTTATGGTGGCACTGCCCATGATGATAGTGCTAATGGTGACAGTGTCCATGGTGACAGTGCCCATGGTGACAGGGCCTATGGTGAGAGTGCCCATGGTGACAGCACCCAAGGTGACCGTTTCCATGGTGACAGTGCTCATGTTGACAGTGCCCACGGTGACAGTGCTCATGGTGAGAGTTCCCATGGTGATAGTGCTCATCTTGACAATGCCCATGGTGACCGTTCCCATGGTGACAGTGCCCATGATGATAGTGCTAATGATGACAGTGCTCATGGTGACAGTTCCCATGGTGACATTGCCCATGGTGACAGTGCTCATGTTGACAGTGCCCACAGTGACAGTGCTCATGGTGGCAGTGCTCACAGTAACAATGCCCATGGTGATAGTGCCCATGGTAATAGTGCTCACGTTGACAGTACCCATGGTGATATTGTTCACGGTACACTTCCCATGGTGATAGTGCTCACGGTGATAGTGCTCATGGTGACAGTTCCCATGGTTACAGTGCCCATGGTGACAGTGCTCCTGGTGACAGTGCCCACGGTGACAATGCTCATGGTGATAGTGCTCACGGTGATAGTGCTCATGGTGACAGTTCGCATGGTGACAGGGCCCATGTTGAAAGTGCCCATGGTGACAGTGCTTATGGTGGCACTGCCCATGGTGAATGTGCTCATGCTGGCAGTGTACCTGGTTGGAGTTCCGATGGTGAAATTCCTCATGGTAGCACTGCCCATTATGATAGTGCTCATGGTGACAGTGTCCATGGTGACAGTGCCTATGGTGACAGTGCCCATTGTGATAGTGCTCATGGTGGCAGTGCTCACGGTGACAGTGCCCTTGGTGATAGTGCTCATGGTGACAGTGCTCATGGGGACAGTGCACACGGTGACAGTGCCCACGGTGACAGTGCTCACGGTGATAGAGCTCATGGTGATATTGCCCATGGTAATAGTGCTCATGTTGACAGTGCCCATGGTGATATTGCTCATGGTGACACTGCCCATGGTGATAGTGCTGACGGTGATAGTGCTCATGGTGACAGTTCCCATGGTGACTGTGCCCATGGTGACAGTGCTCATGGTGACAGTACCGACGGTGACAGTGCTCATGGTGACAGTGCTCAGGGTGATAGTGCTCACGATGACAGTGGTCACGGTGACAGTTCCCTTGGTGATAGTGCTCACGGTGATAGTGCCCATGGTGACACTGCCCATGGTGATATTGCTCATGGTGACACTGCCCATGGTAATAGTGCTCATGGTGATAGTGTTCACATTGACAGTGCCTTTGGTGACAATTCTCATGGTGACACTGCCCATGGTGACAGTTCGCATGCTGACAGTGCCCATGTTGAAAGTTCCCATGGTGACAGTGTTCATGGTGATAATGCCCATGGTGACTTTGCTCATGCTGGCGGTGTACAGGGTTGGTGTTCCCATGTTGAAATTCCTCATGATGATAGTGTTGATGGTGACAGTGTCCATGTTGACAGTGCCAATGGTGACAGTGCTCATGGTGACACTGCCCATGGTGACATTTCGCAAGGTGACAGTGCCCATGTTGAAAGTGCCCATGGTGACAGTGACCATGGTGACACTTCCCATGTTGAAAGTGTTCATGGTGAGAGTGTCCATGATGAAAATGCCCATGGTGAGAGTGCCCATGGTGACAGTGTCCATGGTGACAGTGCTCATGTTGACAGTGCCCACAGTGACAGTGCTCATGGTGGCAGTGCTCACAGTAACAATGCCCATGGTGATAGTGCCCATGGTAATAGTGCTCACGTTGACAGTGCCCATGGTGATATTGCTCATGGTGACACTGCCCATGGTGATAGTGCTGACGGTGATAGTGCTCATGGTGACAGTTCCCATGGTGACTGTGCCCATGGTGACAGTGCTCATGGTGACAGTACCGACGGTGACAGTGCCCATGGTGACAGTGCTCAGGGTGATAGTGCTCACGATGACAGTGGTCACGGTGACAGTTCCCTTGGTGATAGTGCTCACGGTGATAGTGCCCATGGTGACACTGCCCATGGTGATATTGCTCATGGTGACACTGCCCATGGTAATAGTGCTCATGGTGATAGTGTTCACATTGACAGTGCCTTTGGTGACAATTCTCATGGTGACACTGCCCATGGTGACAGTTCGCATGCTGACAGTGCCCATGTTGAAAGTTCCCATGGTGACAGTGTTCATGGTGATAATGCCCATGGTGACTTTGCTCATGCTGGCGGTGTACAGGGTTGGTGTTCCCATGTTGAAATTCCTCATGATGATAGTGTTGATGGTGACAGTGTCCATGTTGACAGTGCCAATGGTGACAGTGCTCATGGTGACACTGCCCATGGTGACATTTCGCAAGGTGACAGTGCCCATGTTGAAAGTGCCCATGGTGACAGTGACCATGGTGACACTTCCCATGTTGAAAGTGTTCATGGTGAGAGTGTCCATGATGAAAATGCCCATGGTGAGAGTGCCCATGGTGACAGTGTCTATGGTGATAGTGCTCATGGTGACAATGCCCATGGTGATATTGATCACGGTGACACTGCCCACGGTGATAGTGCTCATGGTGACATTTTCCATGGTGAGAGTGCTCATGTTGACATTGTCCATGGTGACCGTGCCCATGGTGACTATGCTCTTGCTAAGAATTCCCATGATGACATTACCCATGGTGACAGTACCCATGGCGACAGTGCCCATGGTGACAGTGCTCATGGTGACAGTGCTCACAGTGACAGTGCCCTTGGTGATAGTGCCCATGGTAATAGTGCTCACGGTGACAGTGCCCATGGTGACAGTTACCATGGTGACAGTGCCCACAGTGAAAGTGCTCATGGTGACATTACCCACGGTGACAGTACTCATGGTGAGAGTACGCATGGTGACAGTGCCCATGGTGACAGTGCTCATGGTGACACAGCCCATGGTGACTGTGCTAAAGCTGGCGGTGCATATGGTTGGAGTTCCCATGGTGAAATTCCTCATGGTGGCACTGCCCATGATGATAGTGCTCATGGTGACAGTGCCCATGGTGACATTTCCCATGGTGACAGTGCTCATGGTGAGAGTTCCTATGCTGACTGTGCTCATGTTGACAGTGCCCATGGTGACTGTGCCCACGGTGACAGTGTTCACGGTGATAGTTCTCGACGTGATAGTGCCCATGGTAATAGTGCTGATGGTGACACTGCCCATGTTGATAATGATCACGGTGACACTGCCCATGGTGATAGTGCTCAGGGTGATAATGCTCATCGTGACAGTTCCCATGGTGACACTGCCCATGGTGACAGTGCTCGTAGTGACACTGCCCATGGTGACAGTGCCCATAGTGATAGTGCCCATGGTGACATTTCCCATGGTGACAGTGCTCATGGTGAGAGTTCCCAGGCCGACAGTGCCCATGATGACAGTGTTCATGTTGACTGTGCCCACGGTGAAAGTGCTCATGGTAACAGTGCTCACGGTGACAGTGCCCTTGGTGATAGTACCCATGGTAACAGTGCTCAATGTGACAGTGCCCATGGTGATATTTCTCACGGTGACACTGCCCATGGTGATAGTGCTCATGGTGATTGTACTCATGGTGACAGTTCCCATGGTTACAGTGCCCACCGTGACAGTGCCCATGGTGACAATGCCCACGGTGACAGTGCTCATGGTGACAGTGCTCATGGTGATAATGCTCACGGTGATAGTGCTCACGGTGACAGTGCCCTTGGTGATAGTGCTCATCGTGATAGTGCTCATGGTGGCAGTTTGCATGGTGACTCTGCCCCTGTTGAAAGTGCCCATGGTGACAGTGCTCATGTTGACCCTGCCCATGGTGACAGTGCTCATGCTGGAGGTGTACATGGTTGGAGTTCCCATGGTACAACTGTTATGGTGGCACTGCCCATGATGATAGTGCTCATGGTGACAGTGTCCATGGTGACAGTGCCCATGGTGACAGGGCCTATGATGAGAGTGCCCATGGTGACAGCACCCAAGGTGACCGTTTCCATGGTGACAGTGCTCATGTTGACAGTGCCCACGGTGACAGTGCTCATGGTGAGAGTTCCCATGGTGATAGTGCTCATCTTGACAATGCCCATGGTGACCGTTCCCATGGTGACAGTGCCCATGATGATAGTGCTAATGATGACAGTGCTCATGGTGACAGTTCCCATGGTGACATTGCCCATGGTGACAGTGCTCATGTTGACAGTGCCCACAGTGACAGTGCTCATGGTGGCAGTGCTCACAGTAACAATGCCCATGGTGATAGTGCCCATGGTAATAGTGCTCACGTTGACAGTGCCCATGGTGATATTGCTCATGGTGACACTGCCCATGGTGATAGTGCTGACGGTGATAGTGCTCATGGTGACAGTTCCCATGGTGACTGTGCCCATGGTGACAGTGCTCATGGTGACAGTACCGACGGTGACAGTGCCCATGGTGACAGTGCTCAGGGTGATAGTGCTCACGATGACAGTGGTCACGGTGACAGTTCCCTTGGTGATAGTGCTCACGGTGATAGTGCCCATGGTGACACTGCCCATGGTGATATTGCTCATGGTGACACTGCCCATGGTAATAGTGCTCATGGTGATAGTGTTCACATTGACAGTGCCTTTGGTGACAATTCTCATGGTGACACTGCCCATGGTGACAGTTCGCATGCTGACAGTGCCCATGTTGAAAGTTCCCATGGTGACAGTGTTCATGGTGATAATGCCCATGGTGACTTTGCTCATGCTGGCGGTGTACAGGGTTGGTGTTCCCATGTTGAAATTCCTCATGATGATAGTGTTGATGGTGACAGTGTCCATGTTGACAGTGCCAATGGTGACAGTGCTCATGGTGACACTGCCCATGGTGACATTTCGCAAGGTGACAGTGCCCATGTTGAAAGTGCCCATGGTGACAGTGACCATGGTGACACTTCCCATGTTGAAAGTGTTCATGGTGAGAGTGTCCATGATGAAAATGCCCATGGTGAGAGTGCCCATGGTGACAGTGTCTATGGTGATAGTGCTCATGGTGACAATGCCCATGGTGATATTGATCACGGTGACACTGCCCACGGTGATAGTGCTCATGGTGACATTTTCCATGGTGAGAGTGCTCATGTTGACATTGTCCATGGTGACCGTGCCCATGGTGACTATGCTCTTGCTAAGAATTCCCATGATGACATTACCCATGGTGACAGTACCCATGGCGACAGTGCCCATGGTGACAGTGCTCATGGTGACAGTGCTCACAGTGACAGTGCCCTTGGTGATAGTGCCCATGGTAATAGTGCTCACGGTGACAGTGCCCATGGTGACAGTTACCATGGTGACAGTGCCCACAGTGAAAGTGCTCATGGTGACATTACCCACGGTGACAGTACTCATGGTGAGAGTACGCATGGTGACAGTGCCCATGGTGACAGTGCTCATGGTGACACAGCCCATGGTGACTGTGCTAAAGCTGGCGGTGCATATGGTTGGAGTTCCCATGGTGAAATTCCTCATGGTGGCACTGCCCATGATGATAGTGCTCATGGTGACAGTGCCCATGGTGACATTTCCCATGGTGACAGTGCTCATGGTGAGAGTTCCTATGCTGACTGTGCTCATGTTGACAGTGCCCATGGTGACTGTGCCCACGGTGACAGTGTTCACGGTGATAGTTCTCGACGTGATAGTGCCCATGGTAATAGTGCTGATGGTGACACTGCCCATGTTGATAATGATCACGGTGACACTGCCCATGGTGATAGTGCTCAGGGTGATAATGCTCATCGTGACAGTTCCCATGGTGACACTGCCCATGGTGACAGTGCTCGTAGTGACACTGCCCATGGTGACAGTGCCCATAGTGATAGTGCCCATGGTGACATTTCCCATGGTGACAGTGCTCATGGTGAGAGTTCCCAGGCCGACAGTGCCCATGATGACAGTGTTCATGTTGACTGTGCCCACGGTGAAAGTGCTCATGGTAACAGTGCTCACGGTGACAGTGCCCTTGGTGATAGTACCCATGGTAACAGTGCTCAATGTGACAGTGCCCATGGTGATATTTCTCACGGTGACACTGCCCATGGTGATAGTGCTCATGGTGATTGTACTCATGGTGACAGTTCCCATGGTTACAGTGCCCACCGTGACAGTGCCCATGGTGACAATGCCCACGGTGACAGTGCTCATGGTGACAGTGCTCATGGTGATAATGCTCACGGTGATAGTGCTCACGGTGACAGTGCCCTTGGTGATAGTGCTCATCGTGATAGTGCTCATGGTGGCAGTTTGCATGGTGACTCTGCCCCTGTTGAAAGTGCCCATGGTGACAGTGCTCATGTTGACCCTGCCCATGGTGACAGTGCTCATGCTGGAGGTGTACATGGTTGGAGTTCCCATGGTACAACTGTTATGGTGGCACTGCCCATGATGATAGTGCTCATGGTGACAGTGTCCATGGTGACAGTGCCCATGGTGACAGGGCCTATGATGAGAGTGCCCATGGTGACAGCACCCAAGGTGACCGTTTCCATGGTGACAGTGCTCATGTTGACAGTGCCCACGGTGACAGTGCTCATGGTGAGAGTTCCCATGGTGATAGTGCTCATCTTGACAATGCCCATGGTGACCGTTCCCATGGTGACAGTGCCCATGATGATAGTGCTAATGATGACAGTGCTCATGGTGACAGTTCCCATGGTGACATTGCCCATGGTGACAGTGCTCATGTTGACAGTGCCCACAGTGACAGTGCTCATGGTGGCAGTGCTCACAGTAACAATGCCCATGGTGATAGTGCCCATGGTAATAGTGCTCACGTTGACAGTGCCCATGGTGATATTGCTCATGGTGACACTGCCCATGGTGATAGTGCTGACGGTGATAGTGCTCATGGTGACAGTTCCCATGGTGACTGTGCCCATGGTGACAGTGCTCATGGTGACAGTACCGACGGTGACAGTGCCCATGGTGACAGTGCTCAGGGTGATAGTGCTCACGATGACAGTGGTCACGGTGACAGTTCCCTTGGTGATAGTGCTCACGGTGATAGTGCCCATGGTGACACTGCCCATGGTGATATTGCTCATGGTGACACTGCCCATGGTAATAGTGCTCATGGTGATAGTGTTCACATTGACAGTGCCTTTGGTGACAATTCTCATGGTGACACTGCCCATGGTGACAGTTCGCATGCTGACAGTGCCCATGTTGAAAGTTCCCATGGTGACAGTGTTCATGGTGATAATGCCCATGGTGACTTTGCTCATGCTGGCGGTGTACAGGGTTGGTGTTCCCATGTTGAAATTCCTCATGATGATAGTGTTGATGGTGACAGTGTCCATGTTGACAGTGCCAATGGTGACAGTGCTCATGGTGACACTGCCCATGGTGACATTTCGCAAGGTGACAGTGCCCATGTTGAAAGTGCCCATGGTGACAGTGACCATGGTGACACTTCCCATGTTGAAAGTGTTCATGGTGAGAGTGTCCATGATGAAAATGCCCATGGTGAGAGTGCCCATGGTGACAGTGTCTATGGTGATAGTGCTCATGGTGACAATGCCCATGGTGATATTGATCACGGTGACACTGCCCACGGTGATAGTGCTCATGGTGACATTTTCCATGGTGAGAGTGCTCATGTTGACATTGTCCATGGTGACCGTGCCCATGGTGACTATGCTCTTGCTAAGAATTCCCATGATGACATTACCCATGGTGACAGTACCCATGGCGACAGTGCCCATGGTGACAGTGCTCATGGTGACAGTGCTCACAGTGACAGTGCCCTTGGTGATAGTGCCCATGGTAATAGTGCTCACGGTGACAGTGCCCATGGTGACAGTTACCATGGTGACAGTGCCCACAGTGAAAGTGCTCATGGTGACATTACCCACGGTGACAGTACTCATGGTGAGAGTACGCATGGTGACAGTGCCCATGGTGACAGTGCTCATGGTGACACAGCCCATGGTGACTGTGCTAAAGCTGGCGGTGCATATGGTTGGAGTTCCCATGGTGAAATTCCTCATGGTGGCACTGCCCATGATGATAGTGCTCATGGTGACAGTGCCCATGGTGACATTTCCCATGGTGACAGTGCTCATGGTGAGAGTTCCTATGCTGACTGTGCTCATGTTGACAGTGCCCATGGTGACTGTGCCCACGGTGACAGTGTTCACGGTGATAGTTCTCGACGTGATAGTGCCCATGGTAATAGTGCTGATGGTGACACTGCCCATGTTGATAATGATCACGGTGACACTGCCCATGGTGATAGTGCTCAGGGTGATAATGCTCATCGTGACAGTTCCCATGGTGACACTGCCCATGGTGACAGTGCTCGTAGTGACACTGCCCATGGTGACAGTGCCCATAGTGATAGTGCCCATGGTGACATTTCCCATGGTGACAGTGCTCATGGTGAGAGTTCCCAGGCCGACAGTGCCCATGATGACAGTGTTCATGTTGACTGTGCCCACGGTGAAAGTGCTCATGGTAACAGTGCTCACGGTGACAGTGCCCTTGGTGATAGTACCCATGGTAACAGTGCTCAATGTGACAGTGCCCATGGTGATATTTCTCACGGTGACACTGCCCATGGTGATAGTGCTCATGGTGATTGTACTCATGGTGACAGTTCCCATGGTTACAGTGCCCACCGTGACAGTGCCCATGGTGACAATGCCCACGGTGACAGTGCTCATGGTGACAGTGCTCATGGTGATAATGCTCACGGTGATAGTGCTCACGGTGACAGTGCCCTTGGTGATAGTGCTCATCGTGATAGTGCTCATGGTGGCAGTTTGCATGGTGACTCTGCCCCTGTTGAAAGTGCCCATGGTGACAGTGCTCATGTTGACCCTGCCCATGGTGACAGTGCTCATGCTGGAGGTGTACATGGTTGGAGTTCCCATGGTACAACTGTTATGGTGGCACTGCCCATGATGATAGTGCTCATGGTGACAGTGTCCATGGTGACAGTGCCCATGGTGACAGGGCCTATGATGAGAGTGCCCATGGTGACAGCACCCAAGGTGACCGTTTCCATGGTGACAGTGCTCATGTTGACAGTGCCCACGGTGACAGTGCTCATGGTGAGAGTTCCCATGGTGATAGTGCTCATCTTGACAATGCCCATGGTGACCGTTCCCATGGTGACAGTGCCCATGATGATAGTGCTAATGATGACAGTGCTCATGGTGACAGTTCCCATGGTGACATTGCCCATGGTGACAGTGCTCATGTTGACAGTGCCCACAGTGACAGTGCTCATGGTGGCAGTGCTCACAGTAACAATGCCCATGGTGATAGTGCCCATGGTAATAGTGCTCACGTTGACAGTGCCCATGGTGATATTGCTCATGGTGACACTGCCCATGGTGATAGTGCTGACGGTGATAGTGCTCATGGTGACAGTTCCCATGGTGACTGTGCCCATGGTGACAGTGCTCATGGTGACAGTACCGACGGTGACAGTGCCCATGGTGACAGTGCTCAGGGTGATAGTGCTCACGATGACAGTGGTCACGGTGACAGTTCCCTTGGTGATAGTGCTCACGGTGATAGTGCCCATGGTGACACTGCCCATGGTGATATTGCTCATGGTGACACTGCCCATGGTAATAGTGCTCATGGTGATAGTGTTCACATTGACAGTGCCTTTGGTGACAATTCTCATGGTGACACTGCCCATGGTGACAGTTCGCATGCTGACAGTGCCCATGTTGAAAGTTCCCATGGTGACAGTGTTCATGGTGATAATGCCCATGGTGACTTTGCTCATGCTGGCGGTGTACAGGGTTGGTGTTCCCATGTTGAAATTCCTCATGATGATAGTGTTGATGTTGACAGTGTCCATGTTGACAGTGCCAATGGTGACAGTGCTCATGGTGACACTGCCCATGGTGACATTTCGCAAGGTGACAGTGCCCATGTTGAAAGTGCCCATGGTGACAGTGACCATGGTGACACTTCCCATGTTGAAAGTGTTCATGGTGAGAGTGTCCATGATGAAAATGCCCATGGTGAGAGTGCCCATGGTGACAGTGTCTATGGTGATAGTGCTCATGGTGACAATGCCCATGGTGATATTGATCACGGTGACACTGCCCACGGTGATAGTGCTCATGGTGACATTTTCCATGGTGAGAGTGCTCATGTTGACATTGTCCATGGTGACCGTGCCCATGGTGACTATGCTCTTGCTAAGAATTCCCATGATGACATTACCCATGGTGACAGTACCCATGGCGACAGTGCCCATGGTGACAGTGCTCATGGTGACAGTGCTCACAGTGACAGTGCCCTTGGTGATAGTGCCCATGGTAATAGTGCTCACGGTGACAGTGCCCATGGTGACAGTTACCATGGTGACAGTGCCCACAGTGAAAGTGCTCATGGTGACATTACCCACGGTGACAGTACTCATGGTGAGAGTACGCATGGTGACAGTGCCCATGGTGACAGTGCTCATGGTGACACAGCCCATGGTGACTGTGCTAAAGCTGGCGGTGCATATGGTTGGAGTTCCCATGGTGAAATTCCTCATGGTGGCACTGCCCATGATGATAGTGCTCATGGTGACAGTGCCCATGGTGACATTTCCCATGGTGACAGTGCTCATGGTGAGAGTTCCTATGCTGACTGTGCTCATGTTGACAGTGCCCATGGTGACTGTGCCCACGGTGACAGTGTTCACGGTGATAGTTCTCGACGTGATAGTGCCCATGGTAATAGTGCTGATGGTGACACTGCCCATGTTGATAATGATCACGGTGACACTGCCCATGGTGATAGTGCTCAGGGTGATAATGCTCATCGTGACAGTTCCCATGGTGACACTGCCCATGGTGACAGTGCTCATAGTGACACTGCCCATGGTGACAGTGCCCATAGTGATAGTGCCCATGGTGACATTTCCCATGGTGACAGTGCTCATGGTGAGAGTTCCCAGGCCGACAGTGCCCATGATGACACTGTTCATGTTGACTGTGCCCACGGTGAAAGTGCTCATGGTAACAGTGCTCACGGTGACAGTGCCCTTGGTGATAGTACCCATGGTAACAGTGCTCAATGTGACACTGCCCATGGTGATAGTGCTCATGGTGATTGTACTCATGGTGACAGTTCCCATGGTTACAGTGCCCACCGTGACAGTGCCCATGGTGACAATGCCCACGGTGACAGTGCTCATGGTGACAGTGCTCATGGTGATAATGCTCACGGTGATAGTGCTCACGGTGACAGTGCCCTTGGTGATAGTGCTCATCGTGATAGTGCTCATGGTGGCAGTTTGCATGGTGACTCTGCCCCTGTTGAAAGTGCCCATGGTGACAGTGCTCATGTTGACCCTGCCCATGGTGACAGTGCTCATGCTGGAGGTGTACATGGTTGGAGTTCCCATGGTACAACTGTTATGGTGGCACTGCCCATGATGATAGTGCTCATGGTGACAGTGTCCATGGTGACAGTGCCCATGGTGACAGGGCCTATGATGAGAGTGCCCATGGTGACAGCACCCAAGGTGACCGTTTCCATGGTGACAGTGCTCATGTTGACAGTGCCCACGGTGACAGTGCTCATGGTGAGAGTTCCCATGGTGATAGTGCTCATCTTGACAATGCCCATGGTGACCGTTCCCATGGTGACAGTGCCCATGATGATAGTGCTAATGATGACAGTGCTCATGGTGACAGTTCCCATGGTGACATTGCCCATGGTGACAGTGCTCATGTTGACAGTGCCCACAGTGACAGTGCTCATGGTGGCAGTGCTCACAGTAACAATGCCCATGGTGATAGTGCCCATGGTAATAGTGCTCACGTTGACAGTGCCCATGGTGATATTGCTCATGGTGACACTGCCCATGGTGATAGTGCTGACGGTGATAGTGCTCATGGTGACAGTTCCCATGGTGACTGTGCCCATGGTGACAGTGCTCATGGTGACAGTACCGACGGTGACAGTGCCCATGGTGACAGTGCTCAGGGTGATAGTGCTCACGATGACAGTGGTCATGGTGACAGTTCCCTTGGTGATAGTGCTCACGGTGATAGTGCCTATGGTGACACTGCCCATGGTGATATTGCTCATGGTGACACTGCCCATGGTAATAGTGCTCATGGTGATAGTGTTCACATTGACAGTGCCTTTGGTGACAATTCTCATGGTGACACTGCCCATGGTGACAGTTCGCATGCTGACAGTGCCCATGTTGAAAGTTCCCATGGTGACAGTGTTCATGGTGATAATGCCCATGGTGACTTTGCTCATGCTGGCGGTGTACAGGGTTGGTGTTCCCATGTTGAAATTCCTCATGATGATAGTGTTGATGTTGACAGTGTCCATGTTGACAGTGCCAATGGTGACAGTGCTCATGGTGACACTGCCCATGGTGACATTTCGCAAGGTGACAGTGCCCATGTTGAAAGTGCCCATGGTGACAGTGACCATGGTGACACTTCCCATGTTGAAAGTGTTCATGGTGAGAGTGTCCATGATGAAAATGCCCATGGTGAGAGTGCCCATGGTGACAGTGTCTATGGTGATAGTGCTCATGGTGACAATGCCCATGGTGATATTGATCACGGTGACACTGCCCACGGTGATAGTGCTCATGGTGACATTTTCCATGGTGAGAGTGCTCATGTTGACATTGTCCATGGTGACCGTGCCCATGGTGACTATGCTCTTGCTAAGAATTCCCATGATGACATTACCCATGGTGACAGTACCCATGGCGACAGTGCCCATGGTGACAGTGCTCATGGTGACAGTGCTCACAGTGACAGTGCCCTTGGTGATAGTGCCCATGGTAATAGTGCTCACGGTGACAGTGCCCATGGTGACAGTTACCATGGTGACAGTGCCCACAGTGAAAGTGCTCATGGTGACATTACCCACGGTGACAGTACTCATGGTGAGAGTACGCATGGTGACAGTGCCCATGGTGACAGTGCTCATGGTGACACAGCCCATGGTGACTGTGCTAAAGCTGGCGGTGCATATGGTTGGAGTTCCCATGGTGAAATTCCTCATGGTGGCACTGCCCATGATGATAGTGCTCATGGTGACAGTGCCCATGGTGACATTTCCCATGGTGACAGTGCTCATGGTGAGAGTTCCTATGCTGACTGTGCTCATGTTGACAGTGCCCATGGTGACTGTGCCCACGGTGACAGTGTTCACGGTGATAGTTCTCGACGTGATAGTGCCCATGGTAATAGTGCTGATGGTGACACTGCCCATGTTGATAATGATCACGGTGACACTGCCCATGGTGATAGTGCTCAGGGTGATAATGCTCATCGTGACAGTTCCCATGGTGACACTGCCCATGGTGACAGTGCTCGTAGTGACACTGCCCATGGTGACAGTGCCCATAGTGATAGTGCCCATGGTGACATTTCCCATGGTGACAGTGCTCATGGTGAGAGTTCCCAGGCCGACAGTGCCCATGATGACAGTGTTCATGTTGACTGTGCCCACGGTGAAAGTGCTCATGGTAACAGTGCTCACGGTGACAGTGCCCTTGGTGATAGTACCCATGGTAACAGTGCTCAATGTGACAGTGCCCATGGTGATATTTCTCACGGTGACACTGCCCATGGTGATAGTGCTCATGGTGATTGTACTCATGGTGACAGTTCCCATGGTTACAGTGCCCACCGTGACAGTGCCCATGGTGACAATGCCCACGGTGACAGTGCTCATGGTGACAGTGCTCATGGTGATAATGCTCACGGTGATAGTGCTCACGGTGACAGTGCCCTTGGTGATAGTGCTCATCGTGATAGTGCTCATGGTGGCAGTTTGCATGGTGACTCTGCCCCTGTTGAAAGTGCCCATGGTGACAGTGCTCATGTTGACCCTGCCCATGGTGACAGTGCTCATGCTGGAGGTGTACATGGTTGGAGTTCCCATGGTACAACTGTTATGGTGGCACTGCCCATGATGATAGTGCTCATGGTGACAGTGTCCATGGTGACAGTGCCCATGGTGACAGGGCCTATGATGAGAGTGCCCATGGTGACAGCACCCAAGGTGACCGTTTCCATGGTGACAGTGCTCATGTTGACAGTGCCCACGGTGACAGTGCTCATGGTGAGAGTTCCCATGGTGATAGTGCTCATCTTGACAATGCCCATGGTGACCGTTCCCATGGTGACAGTGCCCATGATGATAGTGCTAATGATGACAGTGCTCATGGTGACAGTTCCCATGGTGACATTGCCCATGGTGACAGTGCTCATGTTGACAGTGCCCACAGTGACAGTGCTCATGGTGGCAGTGCTCACAGTAACAATGCCCATGGTGATAGTGCCCATGGTAATAGTGCTCACGTTGACAGTACCCATGGTGATATTGTTCACGGTACACTTCCCATGGTGATAGTGCTCACGGTGATAGTGCTCATGGTGACAGTTCCCATGGTTACAGTGCCCATGGTGACAGTGCTCCTGGTGACAGTGCCCACGGTGACAATGCTCATGGTGATAGTGCTCACGGTGATAGTGCTCATGGTGACAGTTCGCATGGTGACAGGGCCCATGTTGAAAGTGCCCATGGTGACAGTGCTTATGGTGGCACTGCCCATGGTGAATGTGCTCATGCTGGCAGTGTACCTGGTTGGAGTTCCGATGGTGAAATTCCTCATGGTAGCACTGCCCATTATGATAGTGCTCATGGTGACAGTGTCCATGGTGACAGTGCCTATGGTGACAGTGCCCATTGTGATAGTGCTCATGGTGACAGTGCTCACGGTGACAGTGCCCTTGGTGATAGTGCTCATGGTGACAGTGCTCATGGGGACAGTGCACACGGTGACAGTGCCCACGGTGACAGTGCTCACGGTGATAGAGCTCATGGTGATATTGCCCATGGTAATAGTGCTCATGTTGACAGTGCCCATGGTGATATTGCTCATGGTGACACTGCCCATGGTGATAGTGCTGACGGTGATAGTGCTCATGGTGACAGTTCCCATGGTGACTGTGCCCATGGTGACAGTGCTCATGGTGACAGTACCGACGGTGACAGTGCTCATGGTGACAGTGCTCAGGGTGATAGTGCTCACGATGACAGTGGTCACGGTGACAGTTCCCTTGGTGATAGTGCTCACGGTGATAGTGCCCATGGTGACACTGCCCATGGTGATATTGCTCATGGTGACACTGCCCATGGTAATAGTGCTCATGGTGATAGTGTTCACATTGACAGTGCCTTTGGTGACAATTCTCATGGTGACACTGCCCATGGTGACAGTTCGCATGCTGACAGTGCCCATGTTGAAAGTTCCCATGGTGACAGTGTTCATGGTGATAATGCCCATGGTGACTTTGCTCATGCTGGCGGTGTACAGGGTTGGTGTTCCCATGTTGAAATTCCTCATGATGATAGTGTTGATGGTGACAGTGTCCATGTTGACAGTGCCAATGGTGACAGTGCTCATGGTGACACTGCCCATGGTGACATTTCGCAAGGTGACAGTGCCCATGTTGAAAGTGCCCATGGTGACAGTGACCATGGTGACACTTCCCATGTTGAAAGCGTTCATGGTGAGAGTGTCCATGATGAAAATGCCCATGGTGAGAGTGCCCATGGTGACAGTGTCTATGGTGATAGTGCTCATGGTGACAATGCCCATGGTGATATTGATCACGGTGACACTGCCCACGGTGATAGTGCTCATGGTGACATTTTCCATGGTGAGAGTGCTCATGTTGACATTGTCCATGGTGACCGTGCCCATGGTGACTATGCTCTTGCTAAGAATTCCCATGATGACATTACCCATGGTGACAGTACCCATGGCGACAGTGCCCATGGTGACAGTGCTCATGGTGACAGTGCTCACAGTGACAGTGCCCTTGGTGATAGTGCCCATGGTAATAGTGCTCACAGTGACAGTGCCCATGGTGACAGTTACCATGGTGACAGTGCCCACAGTGAAAGTGCTCATGGTGACATTACCCACGGTGACAGTACTCATGGTGAGAGTACGCATGGTGACAGTGCCCATGGTGACAGTGCTCATGGTGACACAGCCCATGGTGACTGTGCTAAAGCTGGCGGTGCATATGGTTGGAGTTCCCATGGTGAAATTCCTCATGGTGGCACTGCCCATGATGATAGTGCTCATGGTGACAGTGCCCATGGTGACATTTCCCATGGTGACAGTGCTCATGGTGAGAGTTCCTATGCTGACTGTGCTCATGTTGACAGTGCCCATGGTGACTGTGCCCACGGTGACAGTGTTCACGGTGATAGTTCTCGACGTGATAGTGCCCATGGTAATAGTGCTGATGGTGACACTGCCCATGTTGATAATGATCACGGTGACACTGCCCATGGTGATAGTGCTCAGGGTGATAATGCTCATCGTGACAGTTCCCATGGTGACACTGCCCATGGTGACAGTGCTCGTAGTGACACTGCCCATGGTGACAGTGCCCATAGTGATAGTGCCCATGGTGACATTTCCCATGGTGACAGTGCTCATGGTGAGAGTTCCCAGGCCGACAGTGCCCATGATGACAGTGTTCATGTTGACTGTGCCCACGGTGAAAGTGCTCATGGTAACAGTGCTCACGGTGACAGTGCCCTTGGTGATAGTACCCATGGTAACAGTGCTCAATGTGACAGTGCCCATGGTGATATTTCTCACGGTGACACTGCCCATGGTGATAGTGCTCATGGTGATTGTACTCATGGTGACAGTTCCCATGGTTACAGTGCCCACCGTGACAGTGCCCATGGTGACAATGCCCACGGTGACAGTGCTCATGGTGACAGTGCTCATGGTGATAATGCTCACGGTGATAGTGCTCACGGTGACAGTGCCCTTGGTGATAGTGCTCATCGTGATAGTGCTCATGGTGGCAGTTTGCATGGTGACTCTGCCCCTGTTGAAAGTGCCCATGGTGACAGTGCTCATGTTGACCCTGCCCATGGTGACAGTGCTCATGCTGGAGGTGTACATGGTTGGAGTTCCCATGGTACAACTGTTATGGTGGCACTGCCCATGATGATAGTGCTCATGGTGACAGTGTCCATGGTGACAGTGCCCATGGTGACAGGGCCTATGATGAGAGTGCCCATGGTGACAGCACCCAAGGTGACCGTTTCCATGGTGACAGTGCCCACGGTGACAGTGCTCATGGTGAGAGTTCCCATGGTGATAGTGCTCATCTTGACAATGCCCATGGTGACCGTTCCCATGGTGACAGTGCCCATGATGATAGTGCTAATGATGACAGTGCTCATGGTGACAGTTCCCATGGTGACATTGCCCATGGTGACAGTGCTCATGTTGACAGTGCCCACAGTGACAGTGCTCATGGTGGCAGTGCTCACAGTAACAATGCCCATGGTGATAGTGCCCATGGTAATAGTGCTCACGTTGACAGTACCCATGGTGATATTGTTCACGGTACACTTCCCATGGTGATAGTGCTCACGGTGATAGTGCTCATGGTGACAGTTCCCATGGTTACAGTGCCCATGGTGACAGTGCTCCTGGTGACAGTGCCCACGGTGACAATGCTCATGGTGATAGTGCTCACGGTGATAGTGCTCATGGTGACAGTTCGCATGGTGACAGGGCCCATGTTGAAAGTGCCCATGGTGACAGTGCTTATGGTGGCACTGCCCATGGTGAATGTGCTCATGCTGGCAGTGTACCTGGTTGGAGTTCCGATGGTGAAATTCCTCATGGTAGCACTGCCCATTATGATAGTGCTCATGGTGACAGTGTCCATGGTGACAGTGCCTATGGTGACAGTGCCCATTGTGATAGTGCTCATGGTGACAGTGCTCACGGTGACAGTGCCCTTGGTGATAGTGCTCATGGTGACAGTGCTCATGGGGACAGTGCACACGGTGACAGTGCCCACGGTGACAGTGCTCACGGTGATAGAGCTCATGGTGATATTGCCCATGGTAATAGTGCTCATGTTGACAGTGCCCATGGTGATATTGCTCATGGTGACACTGCCCATGGTGATAGTGCTGACGGTGATAGTGCTCATGGTGACAGTTCCCATGGTGACTGTGCCCATGGTGACAGTGCTCATGGTGACAGTACCGACGGTGACAGTGCTCATGGTGACAGTGCTCAGGGTGATAGTGCTCACGATGACAGTGGTCACGGTGACAGTTCCCTTGGTGATAGTGCTCACGGTGATAGTGCCCATGGTGACACTGCCCATGGTGATATTGCTCATGGTGACACTGCCCATGGTAATAGTGCTCATGGTGATAGTGTTCACATTGACAGTGCCTTTGGTGACAATTCTCATGGTGACACTGCCCATGGTGACAGTTCGCATGCTGACAGTGCCCATGTTGAAAGTTCCCATGGTGACAGTGTTCATGGTGATAATGCCCATGGTGACTTTGCTCATGCTGGCGGTGTACAGGGTTGGTGTTCCCATGTTGAAATTCCTCATGATGATAGTGTTGATGGTGACAGTGTCCATGTTGACAGTGCCAATGGTGACAGTGCTCATGGTGACACTGCCCATGGTGACATTTCGCAAGGTGACAGTGCCCATGTTGAAAGTGCCCATGGTGACAGTGACCATGGTGACACTTCCCATGTTGAAAGTGTTCATGGTGAGAGTGTCCATGATGAAAATGCCCATGGTGAGAGTGCCCATGGTGACAGTGTCTATGGTGATAGTGCTCATGGTGACAATGCCCATGGTGATATTGATCACGGTGACACTGCCCACGGTGATAGTGCTCATGGTGACATTTTCCATGGTGAGAGTGCTCATGTTGACATTGTCCATGGTGACCGTGCCCATGGTGACTATGCTCTTGCTAAGAATTCCCATGATGACATTACCCATGGTGACAGTACCCATGGCGACAGTGCCCATGGTGACAGTGCTCATGGTGACAGTGCTCACAGTGACAGTGCCCTTGGTGATAGTGCCCATGGTAATAGTGCTCACGGTGACAGTGCCCATGGTGACAGTTACCATGGTGACAGTGCCCACAGTGAAAGTGCTCATGGTGACATTACCCACGGTGACAGTACTCATGGTGAGAGTACGCATGGTGACAGTGCCCATGGTGACAGTGCTCATGGTGACACAGCCCATGGTGACTGTGCTAAAGCTGGCGGTGCATATGGTTGGAGTTCCCATGGTGAAATTCCTCATGGTGGCACTGCCCATGATGATAGTGCTCATGGTGACAGTGCCCATGGTGACATTTCCCATGGTGACAGTGCTCATGGTGAGAGTTCCTATGCTGACTGTGCTCATGTTGACAGTGCCCATGGTGACTGTGCCCACGGTGACAGTGTTCACGGTGATAGTTCTCGACGTGATAGTGCCCATGGTAATAGTGCTGATGGTGACACTGCCCATGTTGATATTGATCACGGTGACACTGCCCATGGTGATAGTGCTCAGGGTGATAATGCTCATCGTGACAGTTCCCATGGTGACACTGCCCATGGTGACAGTGCTCGTAGTGACACTGCCCATGGTGACAGTGCCCATAGTGATAGTGCCCATGGTGACATTTCCCATGGTGACAGTGCTCATGGTGAGAGTTCCCAGGCCGACAGTGCCCATGATGACAGTGTTCATGTTGACTGTGCCCACGGTGAAAGTGCTCATGGTAACAGTGCTCACGGTGACAGTGCCCTTGGTGATAGTACCCATGGTAACAGTGCTCAATGTGACAGTGCCCATGGTGATATTTCTCACGGTGACACTGCCCATGGTGATAGTGCTCATGGTGATTGTACTCATGGTGACAGTTCCCATGGTTACAGTGCCCACCGTGACAGTGCCCATGGTGACAATGCCCACGGTGACAGTGCTCATGGTGACAGTGCTCATGGTGATAATGCTCACGGTGATAGTGCTCACGGTGACAGTGCCCTTGGTGATAGTGCTCATCGTGATAGTGCTCATGGTGGCAGTTTGCATGGTGACTCTGCCCCTGTTGAAAGTGCCCATGGTGACAGTGCTCATGTTGACCCTGCCCATGGTGACAGTGCTCATGCTGGAGGTGTACATGGTTGGAGTTCCCATGGTACAACTGTTATGGTGGCACTGCCCATGATGATAGTGCTCATGGTGACAGTGTCCATGGTGACAGTGCCCATGGTGACAGGGCCTATGGTGAGAGTGCCCATGGTGACAGCACCCAAGGTGACCGTTTCCATGGTGACAGTGCTCATGTTGACAGTGCCCACGGTGACAGTGCTCATGGTGAGAGTTCCCATGGTGATAGTGCTCATCTTGACAATGCCCATGGTGACCGTTCCCATGGTGACAGTGCCCATGATGATAGTGCTAATGATGACAGTGCTCATGGTGACAGTTCCCATGGTGACATTGCCCATGGTGACAGTGCTCATGTTGACAGTGCCCACAGTGACAGTGCTCATGGTGGCAGTGCTCACAGTAACAATGCCCATGGTGATAGTGCCCATGGTAATAGTGCTCACGTTGACAGTACCCATGGTGATATTGTTCACGGTACACTTCCCATGGTGATAGTGCTCACGGTGATAGTGCTCATGGTGACAGTTCCCATGGTTACAGTGCCCATGGTGACAGTGCTCCTGGTGACAGTGCCCACGGTGACAATGCTCATGGTGATAGTGCTCACGGTGATAGTGCTCATGGTGACAGTTCGCATGGTGACAGGGCCCATGTTGAAAGTGCCCATGGTGACAGTGCTTATGGTGGCACTGCCCATGGTGAATGTGCTCATGCTGGCAGTGTACCTGGTTGGAGTTCCAATGGTGAAATTCCTCATGGTAGCACTGCCCATTATGATAGTGCTCATGGTGACAGTGTCCATGGTGACAGTGCCTATGGTGACAGTGCCCATTGTGATAGTGGTCATGGTGACAGTGCTCACGGTGACAGTGCCCTTGGTGATAGTGCTCATGGTGACAGTGCTCATGGGGACAGTGCACACGGTGACAGTGCCCACGGTGACAGTGCTCACGGTGATAGAGCTCATGGTGATATTGCCCATGGTAATAGTGCTCATGTTGACAGTGCCCATGGTGATATTGCTCATGGTGACACTGCCCATGGTGATAGTGCTGACGGTGATAGTGCTCATGGTGACAGTTCCCATGGTGACTGTGCCCATGGTGACAGTGCTCATGGTGACAGTACCGACGGTGACAGTGCTCATGGTGACAGTGCTCAGGGTGATAGTGCTCACGATGACAGTGGTCACGGTGACAGTTCCCTTGGTGATAGTGCTCACGGTGATAGTGCCCATGGTGACACTGCCCATGGTGATATTGCTCATGGTGACACTGCCCATGGTAATAGTGCTCATGGTGATAGTGTTCACATTGACAGTGCCTTTGGTGACAATTCTCATGGTGACACTGCCCATGGTGACAGTTCGCATGCTGACAGTGCCCATGTTGAAAGTTCCCATGGTGACAGTGTTCATGGTGATAATGCCCATGGTGACTTTGCTCATGCTGGCGGTGTACAGGGTTGGTGTTCCCATGTTGAAATTCCTCATGATGATAGTGTTGATGGTGACAGTGTCCATGTTGACAGTGCCAATGGTGACAGTGCTCATGGTGACACTGCCCATGGTGACATTTCGCAAGGTGACAGTGCCCATGTTGAAAGTGCCCATGGTGACAGTGACCATGGTGACACTTCCCATGTTGAAAGTGTTCATGGTGAGAGTGTCCATGATGAAAATGCCCATGGTGAGAGTGCCCATGGTGACAGTGTCTATGGTGATAGTGCTCATGGTGACAATGCCCATGGTGATATTGATCACGGTGACACTGCCCACGGTGATAGTGCTCATGGTGACATTTTCCATGGTGAGAGTGCTCATGTTGACATTGTCCATGGTGACCGTGCCCATGGTGACTATGCTCTTGCTAAGAATTCCCATGATGACATTACCCATGGTGACAGTACCCATGGCGACAGTGCCCATGGTGACAGTGCTCATGGTGACAGTGCTCACAGTGACAGTGCCCTTGGTGATAGTGCCCATGGTAATAGTGCTCACGGTGACAGTGCCCATGGTGACAGTTACCATGGTGACAGTGCCCACAGTGAAAGTGCTCATGGTGACATTACCCACGGTGACAGTACTCATGGTGAGAGTACGCATGGTGACAGTGCCCATGGTGACAGTGCTCATGGTGACACAGCCCATGGTGACTGTGCTAAAGCTGGCGGTGCATATGGTTGGAGTTCCCATGGTGAAATTCCTCATGGTGGCACTGCCCATGATGATAGTGCTCATGGTGACAGTGCCCATGGTGACATTTCCCATGGTGACAGTGCTCATGGTGAGAGTTCCTATGCTGACTGTGCTCATGTTGACAGTGCCCATGGTGACTGTGCACACGGTGACAGTGTTCACGGTGATAGTTCTCGATGTGATAGTGCCCATGGTAATAGTGCTGATGGTGACACTGCCCATGTTGATATTGATCACGGTGACACTGCCCATGGTGATAGTGCTCAGGGTGATAATGCTCATCGTGACAGTTCCCATGGTGACACTGCCCATGGTGACAGTGCTCGTAGTGACACTGCCCATGGTGACAGTGCCCATAGTGATAGTGCCCATGGTGACATTTCCCATGGTGACAGTGCTCATGGTGAGAGTTCCCAGGCCGACAGTGCCCATGATGACAGTGTTCATGTTGACTGTGCCCACGGTGAAAGTGCTCATGGTAACAGTGCTCACGGTGACAGTGCCCTTGGTGATAGTACCCATGGTAACAGTGCTCAATGTGACAGTGCCCATGGTGATATTTCTCACGGTGACACTGCCCATGGTGATAGTGCTCATGGTGATTGTACTCATGGTGACAGTTCCCATGGTTACAGTGCCCACCGTGACAGTGCCCATGGTGACAATGCCCACGGTGACAGTGCTCATGGTGACAGTGCTCATGGTGATAATGCTCACGGTGATAGTGCTCACGGTGACAGTGCCCTTGGTGATAGTGCTCATCGTGATAGTGCTCATGGTGGCAGTTTGCATGGTGACTCTGCCCCTGTTGAAAGTGCCCATGGTGACAGTGCTCATGTTGACCCTGCCCATGGTGACAGTGCTCATGCTGGAGGTGTACATGGTTGGAGTTCCCATGGTACAACTGTTATGGTGGCACTGCCCATGATGATAGTGCTCATGGTGACAGTGTCCATGGTGACAGTGCCCATGGTGACAGGGCCTATGGTGAGAGTGCCCATGGTGACAGCACCCAAGGTGACCGTTTCCATGGTGACAGTGCTCATGTTGACAGTGTCCACGGTGACAGTGCTCATGGTGAGAGTTCCCATGGTGATAGTGCTCATCTTGACAATGCCCATGGTGACCGTTCCCATGGTGACAGTGCCCATGATGATAGTGCTAATGATGACAGTGCTCATGGTGACAGTTCCCATGGTGACATTACCCATGGTGACAGTGCTCATGTTGACAGTGCCCACAGTGACAGTGCTCATGGTGGCAGTGCTCACAGTAACAATGCCCATGGTGATAGTGCCCATGGTAATAGTGCTCACGTTGACAGTGCCCATGGTGATATTGCTCATGGTGACACTGCCCATGGTGATAGTGCTGACGGTGATAGTGCTCATGGTGACAGTTCCCATGGTGACTGTGCCCATGGTGACAGTGCTCATGGTGACAGTACCGACGGTGACAGTGCCCATGGTGACAGTGCTCAGGGTGATAGTGCTCACGATGACAGTGGTCACGGTGACAGTTCCCTTGGTGATAGTGCTCACGGTGATAGTGCCTATGGTGACACTGCCCATGGTGATATTGCTCATGGTGACACTGCCCATGGTAATAGTGCTCATGGTGATAGTGTTCACATTGACAGTGCCTTTGGTGACAATTCTCATGGTGACACTGCCCATGGTGACAGTTCGCATGCTGACAGTGCCCATGTTGAAAGTTCCCATGGTGACAGTGTTCATGGTGATAATGCCCATGGTGACTTTGCTCATGCTGGCGGTGTACAGGGTTGGTGTTCCCATGTTGAAATTCCTCATGATGATAGTGTTGATGGTGACAGTGTCCATGTTGACAGTGCCAATGGTGACAGTGCTCATGGTGACACTGCCCATGGTGACATTTCGCAAGGTGACAGTGCCCATGTTGAAAGTGCCCATGGTGACAGTGACCATGGTGACACTTCCCATGTTGAAAGTGTTCATGGTGAGAGTGTCCATGATGAAAATGCCCATGGTGAGAGTGCCCATGGTGACAGTGTCTATGGTGATAGTGCTCATGGTGACAATGCCCATGGTGATATTGATCACGGTGACACTGCCCACGGTGATAGTGCTCATGGTGACATTTTCCATGGTGAGAGTGCTCATGTTGACATTGTCCATGGTGACCGTGCCCATGGTGACTATGCTCTTGCTAAGAATTCCCATGATGACATTACCCATGGTGACAGTACCCATGGCGACAGTGCCCATGGTGACAGTGCTCATGGTGACAGTGCTCACAGTGACAGTGCCCTTGGTGATAGTGCCCATGGTAATAGTGCTCACGGTGACAGTGCCCATGGTGACAGTTACCATGGTGACAGTGCCCACAGTGAAAGTGCTCATGGTGACATTACCCACGGTGACAGTACTCATGGTGAGAGTACGCATGGTGACAGTGCCCATGGTGACAGTGCTCATGGTGACACAGCCCATGGTGACTGTGCTAAAGCTGGCGGTGCATATGGTTGGAGTTCCCATGGTGAAATTCCTCATGGTGGCACTGCCCATGATGATAGTGCTCATGGTGACAGTGCCCATGGTGACATTTCCCATGGTGACAGTGCTCATGGTGAGAGTTCCTATGCTGACTGTGCTCATGTTGACAGTGCCCATGGTGACTGTGCCCACGGTGACAGTGTTCACGGTGATAGTTCTCGACGTGATAGTGCCCATGGTAATAGTGCTGATGGTGACACTGCCCATGTTGATAATGATCACGGTGACACTGCCCATGGTGATAGTGCTCAGGGTGATAATGCTCATCGTGACAGTTCCCATGGTGACACTGCCCATGGTGACAGTGCTCGTAGTGACACTGCCCATGGTGACAGTGCCCATAGTGATAGTGCCCATGGTGACATTTCCCATGGTGACAGTGCTCATGGTGAGAGTTCCCAGGCCGACAGTGCCCATGATGACAGTGTTCATGTTGACTGTGCCCACGGTGAAAGTGCTCATGGTAACAGTGCTCACGGTGACAGTGCCCTTGGTGATAGTACCCATGGTAACAGTGCTCAATGTGACAGTGCCCATGGTGATATTTCTCACGGTGACACTGCCCATGGTGATAGTGCTCATGGTGATTGTACTCATGGTGACAGTTCCCATGGTTACAGTGCCCACCGTGACAGTGCCCATGGTGACAATGCCCACGGTGACAGTGCTCATGGTGACAGTGCTCATGGTGATAATGCTCACGGTGATAGTGCTCACGGTGACAGTGCCCTTGGTGATAGTGCTCATCGTGATAGTGCTCATGGTGGCAGTTTGCATGGTGACTCTGCCCCTGTTGAAAGTGCCCATGGTGACAGTGCTCATGTTGACCCTGCCCATGGTGACAGTGCTCATGCTGGAGGTGTACATGGTTGGAGTTCCCATGGTACAACTGTTATGGTGGCACTGCCCATGATGATAGTGCTCATGGTGACAGTGTCCATGGTGACAGTGCCCATGGTGACAGGGCCTATGATGAGAGTGCCCATGGTGACAGCACCCAAGGTGACCGTTTCCATGGTGACAGTGCTCATGTTGACAGTGCCCACGGTGACAGTGCTCATGGTGAGAGTTCCCATGGTGATAGTGCTCATCTTGACAATGCCCATGGTGACCATTCCAATGGTGACAGTGCCCATGATGATAGTGCTAATGATGACAGTGCTCATGGTGACAGTTCCCATGGTGACATTGCCCATGGTGACAGTGCTCATGTTGACAGTGCCCACAGTGACAGTGCTCATGGTGGCAGTGCTCACAGTAACAATGCCCATGGTGATAGTGCCCATGGTAATAGTGCTCACGTTGACAGTACCCATGGTGATATTGTTCACGGTACACTTCCCATGGTGATAGTGCTCACGGTGATAGTGCTCATGGTGACAGTTCCCATGGTTACAGTGCCCATGGTGACAGTGCTCCTGGTGACAGTGCCCACGGTGACAATGCTCATGGTGATAGTGCTCATGGTGATAGTGCTCATGGTGACAGTTCGCATGGTGACAGGGCCCATGTTGAAAGTGCCCATGGTGACAGTGCTTATGGTGGCACTGCCCATGGTGAATGTGCTCATGCTGGCAGTGTACCTGGTTGGAGTTCCGATGGTGAAATTCCTCATGGTAGCACTGCCCATTATGATAGTGCTCATGGTGACAGTGTCCATGGTGACAGTGCCTATGGTGACAGTGCCCATTGTGATAGTGCTCATGGTGACAGTGCTCACGGTGACAGTGCCCTTGGTGATAGTGCTCATGGTGACAGTGCTCATGGGGACAGTGCACACGGTGACAGTGCCCACGGTGACAGTGCTCACGGTGATAGAGCTCATGGTGATATTGCCCATGGTAATAGTGCTCATGTTGACAGTGCCCATGGTGATATTGCTCATGGTGACACTGCCCATGGTGATAGTGCTGACGGTGATAGTGCTCATGGTGACAGTTCCCATGGTGACTGTGCCCATGGTGACAGTGCTCATGGTGACAGTACCGACGGTGACAGTGCTCATGGTGACAGTGCTCAGGGTGATAGTGCTCACGATGACAGTGGTCACGGTGACAGTTCCCTTGGTGATAGTGCTCACGGTGATAGTGCCCATGGTGACACTGCCCATGGTGATATTGCTCATGGTGACACTGCCCATGGTAATAGTGCTCATGGTGATAGTGTTCACATTGACAGTGCCTTTGGTGACAATTCTCATGGTGACACTGCCCATGGTGACAGTTCGCATGCTGACAGTGCCCATGTTGAAAGTTCCCATGGTGACAGTGTTCATGGTGATAATGCCCATGGTGACTTTGCTCATGCTGGCGGTGTACAGGGTTGGTGTTCCCATGTTGAAATTCCTCATGATGATAGTGTTGATGGTGACAGTGTCCATGTTGACAGTGCCAATGGTGACAGTGCTCATGGTGACACTGCCCATGGTGACATTTCGCAAGGTGACAGTGCCCATGTTGAAAGTGCCCATGGTGACAGTGACCATGGTGACACTTCCCATGTTGAAAGTGTTCATGGTGAGAGTGTCCATGATGAAAATGCCCATGGTGAGAGTGCCCATGGTGACAGTGTCTATGGTGATAGTGCTCATGGTGACAATGCCCATGGTGATATTGATCACGGTGACACTGCCCACGGTGATAGTGCTCATGGTGACATTTTCCATGGTGAGAGTGCTCATGTTGACATTGTCCATGGTGACCGTGCCCATGGTGACTATGCTCTTGCTAAGAATTCCCATGATGACATTACCCATGGTGACAGTACCCATGGCGACAGTGCCCATGGTGACAGTGCTCATGGTGACAGTGCTCACAGTGACAGTGCCCTTGGTGATAGTGCCCATGGTAATAGTGCTCACGGTGACAGTGCCCATGGTGACAGTTACCATGGTGACAGTGCCCACAGTGAAAGTGCTCATGGTGACATTACCCACGGTGACAGTACTCATGGTGAGAGTACGCATGGTGACAGTGCCCATGGTGACAGTGCTCATGGTGACACAGCCCATGGTGACTGTGCTAAAGCTGGCGGTGCATATGGTTGGAGTTCCCATGGTGAAATTCCTCATGGTGGCACTGCCCATGATGATAGTGCTCATGGTGACAGTGCCCATGGTGACATTTCCCATGGTGACAGTGCTCATGGTGAGAGTTCCTATGCTGACTGTGCTCATGTTGACAGTGCCCATGGTGACTGTGCCCACGGTGACAGTGTTCACGGTGATAGTTCTCGACGTGATAGTGCCCATGGTAATAGTGCTGATGGTGACACTGCCCATGTTGATAATGATCACGGTGACACTGCCCATGGTGATAGTGCTCAGGGTGATAATGCTCATCGTGACAGTTCCCATGGTGACACTGCCCATGGTGACAGTGCTCGTAGTGACACTGCCCATGGTGACAGTGCCCATAGTGATAGTGCCCATGGTGACATTTCCCATGGTGACAGTGCTCATGGTGAGAGTTCCCAGGCCGACAGTGCCCATGATGACAGTGTTCATGTTGACTGTGCCCACGGTGAAAGTGCTCATGGTAACAGTGCTCACGGTGACAGTGCCCTTGGTGATAGTACCCATGGTAACAGTGCTCAATGTGACAGTGCCCATGGTGATATTTCTCACGGTGACACTGCCCATGGTGATAGTGCTCATGGTGATTGTACTCATGGTGACAGTTCCCATGGTTACAGTGCCCACCGTGACAGTGCCCATGGTGACAATGCCCACGGTGACAGTGCTCATGGTGACAGTGCTCATGGTGATAATGCTCACGGTGATAGTGCTCACGGTGACAGTGCCCTTGGTGATAGTGCTCATCGTGATAGTGCTCATGGTGGCAGTTTGCATGGTGACTCTGCCCCTGTTGAAAGTGCCCATGGTGACAGTGCTCATGTTGACCCTGCCCATGGTGACAGTGCTCATGCTGGAGGTGTACATGGTTGGAGTTCCCATGGTACAACTGTTATGGTGGCACTGCCCATGATGATAGTGCTCATGGTGACAGTGCCCATGGTGACAGGGCCTATGATGAGAGTGCCCATGGTGACAGCACCCAAGGTGACCGTTTCCATGGTGACAGTGCTCATGTTGACAGTGCCCACGGTGACAGTGCTCATGGTGAGAGTTCCCATGGTGATAGTGCTCATCTTGACAATGCCCATGGTGACCATTCCAATGGTGACAGTGCCCATGATGATAGTGCTAATGATGACAGTGCTCATGGTGACAGTTCCCATGGTGACATTGCCCATGGTGACAGTGCTCATGTTGACAGTGCCCACAGTGACAGTGCTCATGGTGGCAGTGCTCACAGTAACAATGCCCATGGTGATAGTGCCCATGGTAATAGTGCTCACGTTGACAGTACCCATGGTGATATTGTTCACGGTACACTTCCCATGGTGATAGTGCTCACGGTGATAGTGCTCATGGTGACAGTTCCCATGGTTACAGTGCCCATGGTGACAGTGCTCCTGGTGACAGTGCCCACGGTGACAATGCTCATGGTGATAGTGCTCATGGTGATAGTGCTCATGGTGACAGTTCGCATGGTGACAGGGCCCATGTTGAAAGTGCCCATGGTGACAGTGCTTATGGTGGCACTGCCCATGGTGAATGTGCTCATGCTGGCAGTGTACCTGGTTGGAGTTCCGATGGTGAAATTCCTCATGGTAGCACTGCCCATTATGATAGTGCTCATGGTGACAGTGTCCATGGTGACAGTGCCTATGGTGACAGTGCCCATTGTGATAGTGCTCATGGTGACAGTGCTCACGGTGACACTGCCCTTGGTGATAGTGCTCATGGTGACAGTGCTCATGGGGACAGTGCACACGGTGACAGTGCCCACGGTGACAGTGCTCACGGTGATAGAGCTCATGGTGATATTGCCCATGGTAATAGTGCTCATGTTGACAGTGCCCATGGTGATATTGCTCATGGTGACACTGCCCATGGTGATAGTGCTGACGGTGATAGTGCTCATGGTGACAGTTCCCATGGTGACTGTGCCCATGGTGACAGTGCTCATGGTGACAGTACCGACGGTGACAGTGCTCATGGTGACAGTGCTCAGGGTGATAGTGCTCACGATGACAGTGGTCACGGTGACAGTTCCCTTGGTGATAGTGCTCACGGTGATAGTGCCCATGGTGACACTGCCCATGGTGATATTGCTCATGGTGACACTGCCCATGGTAATAGTGCTCATGGTGATAGTGTTCACATTGACAGTGCCTTTGGTGACAATTCTCATGGTGACACTGCCCATGGTGACAGTTCGCATGCTGACAGTGCCCATGTTGAAAGTTCCCATGGTGACAGTGTTCATGGTGATAATGCCCATGGTGACTTTGCTCATGCTGGCGGTGTACAGGGTTGGTGTTCCCATGTTGAAATTCCTCATGATGATAGTGTTGATGGTGACAGTGTCCATGTTGACAGTGCCAATGGTGACAGTGCTCATGGTGACACTGCCCATGGTGACATTTCGCAAGGTGACAGTGCCCATGTTGAAAGTGCCCATGGTGACAGTGACCATGGTGACACTTCCCATGTTGAAAGCGTTCATGGTGAGAGTGTCCATGATGAAAATGCCCATGGTGAGAGTGCCCATGGTGACAGTGTCTATGGTGATAGTGCTCATGGTGACAATGCCCATGGTGATATTGATCACGGTGACACTGCCCACGGTGATAGTGCTCATGGTGACATTTTCCATGGTGAGAGTGCTCATGTTGACATTGTCCATGGTGACCGTGCCCATGGTGACTATGCTCTTGCTAAGAATTCCCATGATGACATTACCCATGGTGACAGTACCCATGGCGACAGTGCCCATGGTGACAGTGCTCATGGTGACAGTGCTCACAGTGACAGTGCCCTTGGTGATAGTGCCCATGGTAATAGTGCTCACGGTGACAGTGCCCATGGTGACAGTTACCATGGTGACAGTGCCCACAGTGAAAGTGCTCATGGTGACATTACCCACGGTGACAGTACTCATGGTGAGAGTACGCATGGTGACAGTGCCCATGGTGACAGTGCTCATGGTGACACAGCCCATGGTGACTGTGCTAAAGCTGGCGGTGCATATGGTTGGAGTTCCCATGGTGAAATTCCTCATGGTGGCACTGCCCATGATGATAGTGCTCATGGTGACAGTGCCCATGGTGACATTTCCCATGGTGACAGTGCTCATGGTGAGAGTTCCTATGCTGACTGTGCTCATGTTGACAGTGCCCATGGTGACTGTGCCCACGGTGACAGTGTTCACGGTGATAGTTCTCGACGTGATAGTGCCCATGGTAATAGTGCTGATGGTGACACTGCCCATGTTGATAATGATCACGGTGACACTGCCCATGGTGATAGTGCTCAGGGTGATAATGCTCATCGTGACAGTTCCCATGGTGACACTGCCCATGGTGACAGTGCTCGTAGTGACACTGCCCATGGTGACAGTGCCCATAGTGATAGTGCCCATGGTGACATTTCCCATGGTGACAGTGCTCATGGTGAGAGTTCCCAGGCCGACAGTGCCCATGATGACAGTGTTCATGTTGACTGTGCCCACGGTGAAAGTGCTCATGGTAACAGTGCTCACGGTGACAGTGCCCTTGGTGATAGTACCCATGGTAACAGTGCTCAATGTGACAGTGCCCATGGTGATATTTCTCACGGTGACACTGCCCATGGTGATAGTGCTCATGGTGATTGTACTCATGGTGACAGTTCCCATGGTTACAGTGCCCACCGTGACAGTGCCCATGGTGACAATGCCCACGGTGACAGTGCTCATGGTGACAGTGCTCATGGTGATAATGCTCACGGTGATAGTGCTCACGGTGACAGTGCCCTTGGTGATAGTGCTCATCGTGATAGTGCTCATGGTGGCAGTTTGCATGGTGACTCTGCCCCTGTTGAAAGTGCCCATGGTGACAGTGCTCATGTTGACCCTGCCCATGGTGACAGTGCTCATGCTGGAGGTGTACATGGTTGGAGTTCCCATGGTACAACTGTTATGGTGGCACTGCCCATGATGATAGTGCTCATGGTGACAGTGTCCATGGTGACAGTGCCCATGGTGACAGGGCCTATGATGAGAGTGCCCATGGTGACAGCACCCAAGGTGACCGTTTCCATGGTGACAGTGCCCACGGTGACAGTGCTCATGGTGAGAGTTCCCATGGTGATAGTGCTCATCTTGACAATGCCCATGGTGACCGTTCCCATGGTGACAGTGCCCATGATGATAGTGCTAATGATGACAGTGCTCATGGTGACAGTTCCCATGGTGACATTGCCCATGGTGACAGTGCTCATGTTGACAGTGCCCACAGTGACAGTGCTCATGGTGGCAGTGCTCACAGTAACAATGCCCATGGTGATAGTGCCCATGGTAATAGTGCTCACGTTGACAGTACCCATGGTGATATTGTTCACGGTACACTTCCCATGGTGATAGTGCTCACGGTGATAGTGCTCATGGTGACAGTTCCCATGGTTACAGTGCCCATGGTGACAGTGCTCCTGGTGACAGTGCCCACGGTGACAATGCTCATGGTGATAGTGCTCACGGTGATAGTGCTCATGGTGACAGTTCGCATGGTGACAGGGCCCATGTTGAAAGTGCCCATGGTGACAGTGCTTATGGTGGCACTGCCCATGGTGAATGTGCTCATGCTGGCAGTGTACCTGGTTGGAGTTCCGATGGTGAAATTCCTCATGGTAGCACTGCCCATTATGATAGTGCTCATGGTGACAGTGTCCATGGTGACAGTGCCTATGGTGACAGTGCCCATTGTGATAGTGCTCATGGTGACAGTGCTCACGGTGACAGTGCCCTTGGTGATAGTGCTCATGGTGACAGTGCTCATGGGGACAGTGCACACGGTGACAGTGCCCACGGTGACAGTGCTCACGGTGATAGAGCTCATGGTGATATTGCCCATGGTAATAGTGCTCATGTTGACAGTGCCCATGGTGATATTGCTCATGGTGACACTGCCCATGGTGATAGTGCTGACGGTGATAGTGCTCATGGTGACAGTTCCCATGGTGACTGTGCCCATGGTGACAGTGCTCATGGTGACAGTACCGACGGTGACAGTGCTCATGGTGACAGTGCTCAGGGTGATAGTGCTCACGATGACAGTGGTCACGGTGACAGTTCCCTTGGTGATAGTGCTCACGGTGATAGTGCCCATGGTGACACTGCCCATGGTGATATTGCTCATGGTGACACTGCCCATGGTAATAGTGCTCATGGTGATAGTGTTCACATTGACAGTGCCTTTGGTGACAATTCTCATGGTGACACTGCCCATGGTGACAGTTCGCATGCTGACAGTGCCCATGTTGAAAGTTCCCATGGTGACAGTGTTCATGGTGATAATGCCCATGGTGACTTTGCTCATGCTGGCGGTGTACAGGGTTGGTGTTCCCATGTTGAAATTCCTCATGATGATAGTGTTGATGGTGACAGTGTCCATGTTGACAGTGCCAATGGTGACAGTGCTCATGGTGACACTGCCCATGGTGACATTTCGCAAGGTGACAGTGCCCATGTTGAAAGTGCCCATGGTGACAGTGACCATGGTGACACTTCCCATGTTGAAAGCGTTCATGGTGAGAGTGTCCATGATGAAAATGCCCATGGTGAGAGTGCCCATGGTGACAGTGTCTATGGTGATAGTGCTCATGGTGACAATGCCCATGGTGATATTGATCACGGTGACACTGCCCACGGTGATAGTGCTCATGGTGACATTTTCCATGGTGAGAGTGCTCATGTTGACATTGTCCATGGTGACCGTGCCCATGGTGACTATGCTCTTGCTAAGAATTCCCATGATGACATTACCCATGGTGACAGTACCCATGGCGACAGTGCCCATGGTGACAGTGCTCATGGTGACAGTGCTCACAGTGACAGTGCCCTTGGTGATAGTGCCCATGGTAATAGTGCTCACGGTGACAGTGCCCATGGTGACAGTTACCATGGTGACAGTGCCCACAGTGAAAGTGCTCATGGTGACATTACCCACGGTGACAGTACTCATGGTGAGAGTACGCATGGTGACAGTGCCCATGGTGACAGTGCTCATGGTGACACAGCCCATGGTGACTGTGCTAAAGCTGGCGGTGCATATGGTTGGAGTTCCCATGGTGAAATTCCTCATGGTGGCACTGCCCATGATGATAGTGCTCATGGTGACAGTGCCCATGGTGACATTTCCCATGGTGACAGTGCTCATGGTGAGAGTTCCTATGCTGACTGTGCTCATGTTGACAGTGCCCATGGTGACTGTGCCCACGGTGACAGTGTTCACGGTGATAGTTCTCGACGTGATAGTGCCCATGGTAATAGTGCTGATGGTGACACTGCCCATGTTGATAATGATCACGGTGACACTGCCCATGGTGATAGTGCTCAGGGTGATAATGCTCATCGTGACAGTTCCCATGGTGACACTGCCCATGGTGACAGTGCTCGTAGTGACACTGCCCATGGTGACAGTGCCCATAGTGATAGTGCCCATGGTGACATTTCCCATGGTGACAGTGCTCATGGTGAGAGTTCCCAGGCCGACAGTGCCCATGATGACAGTGTTCATGTTGACTGTGCCCACGGTGAAAGTGCTCATGGTAACAGTGCTCACGGTGACAGTGCCCTTGGTGATAGTACCCATGGTAACAGTGCTCAATGTGACAGTGCCCATGGTGATATTTCTCACGGTGACACTGCCCATGGTGATAGTGCTCATGGTGATTGTACTCATGGTGACAGTTCCCATGGTTACAGTGCCCACCGTGACAGTGCCCATGGTGACAATGCCCACGGTGACAGTGCTCATGGTGACAGTGCTCATGGTGATAATGCTCACGGTGATAGTGCTCACGGTGACAGTGCCCTTGGTGATAGTGCTCATCGTGATAGTGCTCATGGTGGCAGTTTGCATGGTGACTCTGCCCCTGTTGAAAGTGCCCATGGTGACAGTGCTCATGTTGACCCTGCCCATGGTGACAGTGCTCATGCTGGAGGTGTACATGGTTGGAGTTCCCATGGTACAACTGTTATGGTGGCACTGCCCATGATGATAGTGCTCATGGTGACAGTGTCCATGGTGACAGTGCCCATGGTGACAGGGCCTATGATGAGAGTGCCCATGGTGACAGCACCCAAGGTGACCGTTTCCATGGTGACAGTGCCCACGGTGACAGTGCTCATGGTGAGAGTTCCCATGGTGATAGTGCTCATCTTGACAATGCCCATGGTGACCGTTCCCATGGTGACAGTGCCCATGATGATAGTGCTAATGATGGCAGTGCTCATGGTGACAGTTCCCATGGTGACATTGCCCATGGTGACAGTGCTCATGTTGACAGTGCCCACAGTGACAGTGCTCATGGTGGCAGTGCTCACAGTAACAATGCCCATGGTGATAGTGCCCATGGTAATAGTGCTCACGTTGACAGTACCCATGGTGATATTGTTCACGGTACACTTCCCATGGTGATAGTGCTCACGGTGATAGTGCTCATGGTGACAGTTCCCATGGTTACAGTGCCCATGGTGACAGTGCTCCTGGTGACAGTGCCCACGGTGACAATGCTCATGGTGATAGTGCTCACGGTGATAGTGCTCATGGTGACAGTTCGCATGGTGACAGGGCCCATGTTGAAAGTGCCCATGGTGACAGTGCTTATGGTGGCACTGCCCATGGTGAATGTGCTCATGCTGGCAGTGTACCTGGTTGGAGTTCCGATGGTGAAATTCCTCATGGTAGCACTGCCCATTATGATAGTGCTCATGGTGACAGTGTCCATGGTGACAGTGCCTATGGTGACAGTGCCCATTGTGATAGTGCTCATGGTGACAGTGCTCACGGTGACAGTGCCCTTGGTGATAGTGCTCATGGTGACAGTGCTCATGGGGACAGTGCACACGGTGACAGTGCCCACGGTGACAGTGCTCACGGTGATAGAGCTCATGGTGATATTGCCCATGGTAATAGTGCTCATGTTGACAGTGCCCATGGTGATATTGCTCATGGTGACACTGCCCATGGTGATAGTGCTGACGGTGATAGTGCTCATGGTGACAGTTCCCATGGTGACTGTGCCCATGGTGACAGTGCTCATGGTGACAGTACCGACGGTGACAGTGCTCATGGTGACAGTGCTCAGGGTGATAGTGCTCACGATGACAGTGGTCACGGTGACAGTTCCCTTGGTGATAGTGCTCACGGTGATAGTGCCCATGGTGACACTGCCCATGGTGATATTGCTCATGGTGACACTGCCCATGGTAATAGTGCTCATGGTGATAGTGTTCACATTGACAGTGCCTTTGGTGACAATTCTCATGGTGACACTGCCCATGGTGACAGTTCGCATGCTGACAGTGCCCATGTTGAAAGTTCCCATGGTGACAGTGTTCATGGTGATAATGCCCATGGTGACTTTGCTCATGCTGGCGGTGTACAGGGTTGGTGTTCCCATGTTGAAATTCCTCATGATGATAGTGTTGATGGTGACAGTGTCCATGTTGACAGTGCCAATGGTGACAGTGCTCATGGTGACACTGCCCATGGTGACATTTCGCAAGGTGACAGTGCCCATGTTGAAAGTGCCCATGGTGACAGTGACCATGGTGACACTTCCCATGTTGAAAGTGTTCATGGTGAGAGTGTCCATGATGAAAATGCCCATGGTGAGAGTGCCCATGGTGACAGTGTCTATGGTGATAGTGCTCATGGTGACAATGCCCATGGTGATATTGATCACGGTGACACTGCCCACGGTGATAGTGCTCATGGTGACATTTTCCATGGTGAGAGTGCTCATGTTGACATTGTCCATGGTGACCGTGCCCATGGTGACTATGCTCTTGCTAAGAATTCCCATGATGACATTACCCATGGTGACAGTACCCATGGCGACAGTGCCCATGGTGACAGTGCTCATGGTGACAGTGCTCACAGTGACAGTGCCCTTGGTGATAGTGCCCATGGTAATAGTGCTCACGGTGACAGTGCCCATGGTGACAGTTACCATGGTGACAGTGCCCACAGTGAAAGTGCTCATGGTGACATTACCCACGGTGACAGTACTCATGGTGAGAGTACGCATGGTGACAGTGCCCATGGTGACAGTGCTCATGGTGACACAGCCCATGGTGACTGTGCTAAAGCTGGCGGTGCATATGGTTGGAGTTCCCATGGTGAAATTCCTCATGGTGGCACTGCCCATGATGATAGTGCTCATGGTGACAGTGCCCATGGTGACATTTCCCATGGTGACAGTGCTCATGGTGAGAGTTCCTATGCTGACTGTGCTCATGTTGACAGTGCCCATGGTGACTGTGCACACGGTGACAGTGTTCACGGTGATAGTTCTCGATGTGATAGTGCCCATGGTAATAGTGCTGATGGTGACACTGCCCATGTTGATAATGATCACGGTGACACTGCCCATGGTGATAGTGCTCAGGGTGATAATGCTCATCGTGACAGTTCCCATGGTGACACTGCCCATGGTGACAGTGCTCGTAGTGACACTGCCCATGGTGACAGTGCCCATAGTGATAGTGCCCATGGTGACATTTCCCATGGTGACAGTGCTCATGGTGAGAGTTCCCAGGCCGACAGTGCCCATGATGACAGTGTTCATGTTGACTGTGCCCACGGTGAAAGTGCTCATGGTAACAGTGCTCACGGTGACAGTGCCCTTGGTGATAGTACCCATGGTAACAGTGCTCAGTGTGACAGTGCCCATGGTGATATTTCTCACGGTGACACTGCCCATGGTGATAGTGCTCACGGTGATTGTACTCATGGTGACAGTTCCCATGGTTACAGTGCCCACCGTGACAGTGCCCATGGTGACAATGCCCACGGTGACAGTGCTCATGGTGACAGTGCTCATGGTGATAATGCTCACGGTGATAGTGCTCACGGTGACAGTGCCCTTGGTGATAGTGCTCATCGTGATAGTGCTCATGGTGGCAGTTTGCATGGTGACTCTGCCCCTGTTGAAAGTGCCCATGGTGACAGTGCTCATGTTGACCCTGCCCATGGTGACAGTGCTCATGCTGGAGGTGTACATGGTTGGAGTTCCCATGGTACAACTGTTATGGTGGCACTGCCCATGATGATAGTGCTAATGGTGACAGTGTCCATGGTGACAGTGCCCATGGTGACAGGGCCTATGGTGAGAGTGCCCATGGTGACAGCACCCAAGGTGACCGTTTCCATGGTGACAGTGCTCATGTTGACAGTGCCCACGGTGACAGTGCTCATGGTGAGAGTTCCCATGGTGATAGTGCTCATCTTGACAATGCCCATGGTGACCGTTCCCATGGTGACAGTGCCCATGATGATAGTGCTAATGATGACAGTGCTCATGGTGACAGTTCCCATGGTGACATTGCCCATGGTGACAGTGCTCATGTTGACAGTGCCCACAGTGACAGTGCTCATGGTGGCAGTGCTCACAGTAACAATGCCCATGGTGATAGTGCCCATGGTAATAGTGCTCACGTTGACAGTACCCATGGTGATATTGTTCACGGTACACTTCCCATGGTGATAGTGCTCACGGTGATAGTGCTCATGGTGACAGTTCCCATGGTTACAGTGCCCATGGTGACAGTGCTCCTGGTGACAGTGCCCACGGTGACAATGCTCATGGTGATAGTGCTCACGGTGATAGTGCTCATGGTGACAGTTCGCATGGTGACAGGGCCCATGTTGAAAGTGCCCATGGTGACAGTGCTTATGGTGGCACTGCCCATGGTGAATGTGCTCATGCTGGCAGTGTACCTGGTTGGAGTTCCGATGGTGAAATTCCTCATGGTAGCACTGCCCATTATGATAGTGCTCATGGTGACAGTGTCCATGGTGACAGTGCCTATGGTGACAGTGCCCATTGTGATAGTGCTCATGGTGGCAGTGCTCACGGTGACAGTGCCCTTGGTGATAGTGCTCATGGTGACAGTGCTCATGGGGACAGTGCACACGGTGACAGTGCCCACGGTGACAGTGCTCACGGTGATAGAGCTCATGGTGATATTGCCCATGGTAATAGTGCTCATGTTGACAGTGCCCATGGTGATATTGCTCATGGTGACACTGCCCATGGTGATAGTGCTGACGGTGATAGTGCTCATGGTGACAGTTCCCATGGTGACTGTGCCCATGGTGACAGTGCTCATGGTGACAGTACCGACGGTGACAGTGCTCATGGTGACAGTGCTCAGGGTGATAGTGCTCACGATGACAGTGGTCACGGTGACAGTTCCCTTGGTGATAGTGCTCACGGTGATAGTGCCCATGGTGACACTGCCCATGGTGATATTGCTCATGGTGACACTGCCCATGGTAATAGTGCTCATGGTGATAGTGTTCACATTGACAGTGCCTTTGGTGACAATTCTCATGGTGACACTGCCCATGGTGACAGTTCGCATGCTGACAGTGCCCATGTTGAAAGTTCCCATGGTGACAGTGTTCATGGTGATAATGCCCATGGTGACTTTGCTCATGCTGGCGGTGTACAGGGTTGGTGTTCCCATGTTGAAATTCCTCATGATGATAGTGTTGATGGTGACAGTGTCCATGTTGACAGTGCCAATGGTGACAGTGCTCATGGTGACACTGCCCATGGTGACATTTCGCAAGGTGACAGTGCCCATGTTGAAAGTGCCCATGGTGACAGTGACCATGGTGACACTTCCCATGTTGAAAGTGTTCATGGTGAGAGTGTCCATGATGAAAATGCCCATGGTGAGAGTGCCCATGGTGACAGTGTCCATGGTGATAGTGCTCATGGTGACAATGCCCATAGTGATATTGATCACGGTGACACTGCCCACGGTGATAGTGCTCATGGTGACATTTTTCATGGTGAGAGTGCTCATGTTGACATTGTCCATGGTGACCGTGCCCATGGTGACTATGCTCTTGCTAAGAATTCCCATGATGACATTACCCATGGTGACAGTACCCATGGCGACAGTGCCCATGGTGACAGTGCTCATGGTGACAGTGCTCACAGTGACAGTGCCCTTGGTGATAGTGCCCATGGTAATAGTGCTCACGGTGACAGTGCCCATGGTGACAGTTACCATGGTGACAGTGCCCACAGTGAAAGTGCTCATGGTGACATTACCCACGGTGACAGTACTCATGGTGAGAGTACGCATGGTGACAGTGCCCATGGTGACAGTGCTCATGGTGACACAGCCCATGGTGACTGTGCTAAAGCTGGCGGTGCATATGGTTGGAGTTCCCATGGTGAAATTCCTCATGGTGGCACTGCCCATGATGATAGTGCTCATGGTGACAGTGCCCATGGTGACATTTCCCATGGTGACAGTGCTCATGGTGAGAGTTCCTATGCTGACTGTGCTCATGTTGACAGTGCCCATGGTGACTGTGCCCACGGTGACAGTGTTCACGGTGATAGTTCTCGACGTGATAGTGCCCATGGTAATAGTGCTGATGGTGACACTGCCCATGTTGATAATGATCACGGTGACACTGCCCATGGTGATAGTGCTCAGGGTGATAATGCTCATCGTGACAGTTCCCATGGTGACACTGCCCATGGTGACAGTGCTCGTAGTGACACTGCCCATGGTGACAGTGCCCATAGTGATAGTGCCCATGGTGACATTTCCCATGGTGACAGTGCTCATGGTGAGAGTTCCCAGGCCGACAGTGCCCATGATGACAGTGTTCATGTTGACTGTGCCCACGGTGAAAGTGCTCATGGTAACAGTGCTCACGGTGACAGTGCCCTTGGTGATAGTACCCATGGTAACAGTGCTCAATGTGACAGTGCCCATGGTGATATTTCTCACGGTGACACTGCCCATGGTGATAGTGCTCACGGTGATTGTACTCATGGTGACAGTTCCCATGGTTACAGTGCCCACCGTGACATTGCCCATGGTGACAATGCCCACGGTGACAGTGCTCATGGTGACAGTGCTCATGGTGATAATGCTCACGGTGATAGTGCTCACGGTGACAGTGCCCTTGGTGATAGTGCTCATCGTGATAGTGCTCATGGTGGCAGTTTGCATGGTGACTCTGCCCCTGTTGAAAGTGCCCATGGTGACAGTGCTCATGTTGACCCTGCCCATGGTGACAGTGCTCATGCTGGAGGTGTACATGGTTGGAGTTCCCATGGTACAACTGTTATGGTGGCACTGCCCATGATGATAGTGCTCATGGTGACAGTGTCCATGGTGACAGTGCCCATGGTGACAGTGCCCACGGTGACAGTGCTCACGGTGATAGAGCTCATGGTGATATTGCCCATGGTAATAGTGCTCATGTTGACAGTGCCCATGGTGATATTGCTCATGGTGACACTGCCCATGGTGATAGTGCTGACGGTGATAGTGCTCATGGTGACAGTTCCCATGGTGACTGTGCCCATGGTGACAGTGCTCATGGTGACAGTACCGACGGTGACAGTGCTCATGGTGACAGTGCTCAGGGTGATAGTGCTCACGATGACAGTGGTCACGGTGACAGTTCCCTTGGTGATAGTGCTCACGGTGATAGTGCCCATGGTGACACTGCCCATGGTGATATTGCTCATGGTGACACTGCCCATGGTAATAGTGCTCATGGTGATAGTGTTCACATTGACAGTGCCTTTGGTGACAATTCTCATGGTGACACTGCCCATGGTGACAGTTCGCATGCTGACAGTGCCCATGTTGAAAGTTCCCATGGTGACAGTGTTCATGGTGATAATGCCCATGGTGACTTTGCTCATGCTGGCGGTGTACAGGGTTGGTGTTCCCATGTTGAAATTCCTCATGATGATAGTGTTGATGGTGACAGTGTCCATGTTGACAGTGCCAATGGTGACAGTGCTCATGGTGACACTGCCCATGGTGACATTTCGCAAGGTGACAGTGCCCATGTTGAAAGTGCCCATGGTGACAGTGACCATGGTGACACTTCCCATGTTGAAAGTGTTCATGGTGAGAGTGTCCATGATGAAAATGCCCATGGTGAGAGTGCCCATGGTGACAGTGTCTATGGTGATAGTGCTCATGGTGACAATGCCCATGGTGATATTGATCACGGTGACACTGCCCACGGTGATAGTGCTCATGGTGACATTTTCCATGGTGAGAGTGCTCATGTTGACATTGTCCATGGTGACCGTGCCCATGGTGACTATGCTCTTGCTAAGAATTCCCATGATGACATTACCCATGGTGACAGTACCCATGGCGACAGTGCCCATGGTGACAGTGCTCATGGTGACAGTGCTCACAGTGACAGTGCCCTTGGTGATAGTGCCCATGGTAATAGTGCTCACGGTGACAGTGCCCATGGTGACAGTTACCATGGTGACAGTGCCCACAGTGAAAGTGCTCATGGTGACATTACCCACGGTGACAGTACTCATGGTGAGAGTACGCATGGTGACAGTGCCCATGGTGACAGTGCTCATGGTGACACAGCCCATGGTGACTGTGCTAAAGCTGGCGGTGCATATGGTTGGAGTTCCCATGGTGAAATTCCTCATGGTGGCACTGCCCATGATGATAGTGCTCATGGTGACAGTGCCCATGGTGACATTTCCCATGGTGACAGTGCTCATGGTGAGAGTTCCTATGCTGACTGTGCTCATGTTGACAGTGCCCATGGTGACTGTGCCCACGGTGACAGTGTTCACGGTGATAGTTCTCGACGTGATAGTGCCCATGGTAATAGTGCTGATGGTGACACTGCCCATGTTGATAATGATCACGGTGACACTGCCCATGGTGATAGTGCTCAGGGTGATAATGCTCATCGTGACAGTTCCCATGGTGACACTGCCCATGGTGACAGTGCTCGTAGTGACACTGCCCATGGTGACAGTGCCCATAGTGATAGTGCCCATGGTGACATTTCCCATGGTGACAGTGCTCATGGTGAGAGTTCCCAGGCCGACAGTGCCCATGATGACAGTGTTCATGTTGACTGTGCCCACGGTGAAAGTGCTCATGGTAACAGTGCTCACGGTGACAGTGCCCTTGGTGATAGTACCCATGGTAACAGTGCTCAATGTGACAGTGCCCATGGTGATATTTCTCACGGTGACACTGCCCATGGTGATAGTGCTCATGGTGATTGTACTCATGGTGACAGTTCCCATGGTTACAGTGCCCACCGTGACAGTGCCCATGGTGACAATGCCCACGGTGACAGTGCTCATGGTGACAGTGCTCATGGTGATAATGCTCACGGTGATAGTGCTCACGGTGACAGTGCCCTTGGTGATAGTGCTCATCGTGATAGTGCTCATGGTGGCAGTTTGCATGGTGACTCTGCCCCTGTTGAAAGTGCCCATGGTGACAGTGCTCATGTTGACCCTGCCCATGGTGACAGTGCTCATGCTGGAGGTGTACATGGTTGGAGTTCCCATGGTACAACTGTTATGGTGGCACTGCCCATGATGATAGTGCTCATGGTGACAGTGTCCATGGTGACAGTGCCCATGGTGACAGGGCCTATGATGAGAGTGCCCATGGTGACAGCACCCAAGGTGACCGTTTCCATGGTGACAGTGCCCACGGTGACAGTGCTCATGGTGAGAGTTCCCATGGTGATAGTGCTCATCTTGACAATGCCCATGGTGACCGTTCCCATGGTGACAGTGCCCATGATGATAGTGCTAATGATGACAGTGCTCATGGTGACAGTTCCCATGGTGACATTGCCCATGGTGACAGTGCTCATGTTGACAGTGCCCACAGTGACAGTGCTCATGGTGGCAGTGCTCACAGTAACAATGCCCATGGTGATAGTGCCCATGGTAATAGTGCTCACGTTGACAGTACCCATGGTGATATTGTTCACGGTACACTTCCCATGGTGATAGTGCTCACGGTGATAGTGCTCATGGTGACAGTTCCCATGGTTACAGTGCCCATGGTGACAGTGCTCCTGGTGACAGTGCCCACGGTGACAATGCTCATGGTGATAGTGCTCACGGTGATAGTGCTCATGGTGACAGTTCGCATGGTGACAGGGCCCATGTTGAAAGTGCCCATGGTGACAGTGCTTATGGTGGCACTGCCCATGGTGAATGTGCTCATGCTGGCAGTGTACCTGGTTGGAGTTCCGATGGTGAAATTCCTCATGGTAGCACTGCCCATTATGATAGTGCTCATGGTGACAGTGTCCATGGTGACAGTGCCTATGGTGACAGTGCCCATTGTGATAGTGCTCATGGTGACAGTGCTCACGGTGACAGTGCCCTTGGTGATAGTGCTCATGGTGACAGTGCTCATGGGGACAGTGCACACGGTGACAGTGCCCACGGTGACAGTGCTCACGGTGATAGAGCTCATGGTGATATTGCCCATGGTAATAGTGCTCATGTTGACAGTGCCCATGGTGATATTGCTCATGGTGACACTGCCCATGGTGATAGTGCTGACGGTGATAGTGCTCATGGTGACAGTTCCCATGGTGACTGTGCCCATGGTGACAGTGCTCATGGTGACAGTACCGACGGTGACAGTGCTCATGGTGACAGTGCTCAGGGTGATAGTGCTCACGATGACAGTGGTCACGGTGACAGTTCCCTTGGTGATAGTGCTCACGGTGATAGTGCCCATGGTGACACTGCCCATGGTGATATTGCTCATGGTGACACTGCCCATGGTAATAGTGCTCATGGTGATAGTGTTCACATTGACAGTGCCTTTGGTGACAATTCTCATGGTGACACTGCCCATGGTGACAGTTCGCATGCTGACAGTGCCCATGTTGAAAGTTCCCATGGTGACAGTGTTCATGGTGATAATGCCCATGGTGACTTTGCTCATGCTGGCGGTGTACAGGGTTGGTGTTCCCATGTTGAAATTCCTCATGATGATAGTGTTGATGGTGACAGTGTCCATGTTGACAGTGCCAATGGTGACAGTGCTCATGGTGACACTGCCCATGGTGACATTTCGCAAGGTGACAGTGCCCATGTTGAAAGTGCCCATGGTGACAGTGACCATGGTGACACTTCCCATGTTGAAAGCGTTCATGGTGAGAGTGTCCATGATGAAAATGCCCATGGTGAGAGTGCCCATGGTGACAGTGTCTATGGTGATAGTGCTCATGGTGACAATGCCCATGGTGATATTGATCACGGTGACACTGCCCACGGTGATAGTGCTCATGGTGACATTTTCCATGGTGAGAGTGCTCATGTTGACATTGTCCATGGTGACCGTGCCCATGGTGACTATGCTCTTGCTAAGAATTCCCATGATGACATTACCCATGGTGACAGTACCCATGGCGACAGTGCCCATGGTGACAGTGCTCATGGTGACAGTGCTCACAGTGACAGTGCCCTTGGTGATAGTGCCCATGGTAATAGTGCTCACGGTGACAGTGCCCATGGTGACAGTTACCATGGTGACAGTGCCCACAGTGAAAGTGCTCATGGTGACATTACCCACGGTGACAGTACTCATGGTGAGAGTACGCATGGTGACAGTGCCCATGGTGACAGTGCTCATGGTGACACAGCCCATGGTGACTGTGCTAAAGCTGGCGGTGCATATGGTTGGAGTTCCCATGGTGAAATTCCTCATGGTGGCACTGCCCATGATGATAGTGCTCATGGTGACAGTGCCCATGGTGACATTTCCCATGGTGACAGTGCTCATGGTGAGAGTTCCTATGCTGACTGTGCTCATGTTGACAGTGCCCATGGTGACTGTGCCCACGGTGACAGTGTTCACGGTGATAGTTCTCGACGTGATAGTGCCCATGGTAATAGTGCTGATGGTGACACTGCCCATGTTGATAATGATCACGGTGACACTGCCCATGGTGATAGTGCTCAGGGTGATAATGCTCATCGTGACAGTTCCCATGGTGACACTGCCCATGGTGACAGTGCTCGTAGTGACACTGCCCATGGTGACAGTGCCCATAGTGATAGTGCCCATGGTGACATTTCCCATGGTGACAGTGCTCATGGTGAGAGTTCCCAGGCCGACAGTGCCCATGATGACAGTGTTCATGTTGACTGTGCCCACGGTGAAAGTGCTCATGGTAACAGTGCTCACGGTGACAGTGCCCTTGGTGATAGTACCCATGGTAACAGTGCTCAATGTGACAGTGCCCATGGTGATATTTCTCACGGTGACACTGCCCATGGTGATAGTGCTCATGGTGATTGTACTCATGGTGACAGTTCCCATGGTTACAGTGCCCACCGTGACAGTGCCCATGGTGACAATGCCCACGGTGACAGTGCTCATGGTGACAGTGCTCATGGTGATAATGCTCACGGTGATAGTGCTCACGGTGACAGTGCCCTTGGTGATAGTGCTCATCGTGATAGTGCTCATGGTGGCAGTTTGCATGGTGACTCTGCCCCTGTTGAAAGTGCCCATGGTGACAGTGCTCATGTTGACCCTGCCCATGGTGACAGTGCTCATGCTGGAGGTGTACATGGTTGGAGTTCCCATGGTACAACTGTTATGGTGGCACTGCCCATGATGATAGTGCTCATGGTGACAGTGTCCATGGTGACAGTGCCCATGGTGACAGGGCCTATGATGAGAGTGCCCATGGTGACAGCACCCAAGGTGACCGTTTCCATGGTGACAGTGCCCACGGTGACAGTGCTCATGGTGAGAGTTCCCATGGTGATAGTGCTCATCTTGACAATGCCCATGGTGACCGTTCCCATGGTGACAGTGCCCATGATGATAGTGCTAATGATGGCAGTGCTCATGGTGACAGTTCCCATGGTGACATTGCCCATGGTGACAGTGCTCATGTTGACAGTGCCCACAGTGACAGTGCTCATGGTGGCAGTGCTCACAGTAACAATGCCCATGGTGATAGTGCCCATGGTAATAGTGCTCACGTTGACAGTACCCATGGTGATATTGTTCACGGTACACTTCCCATGGTGATAGTGCTCACGGTGATAGTGCTCATGGTGACAGTTCCCATGGTTACAGTGCCCATGGTGACAGTGCTCCTGGTGACAGTGCCCACGGTGACAATGCTCATGGTGATAGTGCTCACGGTGATAGTGCTCATGGTGACAGTTCGCATGGTGACAGGGCCCATGTTGAAAGTGCCCATGGTGACAGTGCTTATGGTGGCACTGCCCATGGTGAATGTGCTCATGCTGGCAGTGTACCTGGTTGGAGTTCCGATGGTGAAATTCCTCATGGTAGCACTGCCCATTATGATAGTGCTCATGGTGACAGTGTCCATGGTGACAGTGCCTATGGTGACAGTGCCCATTGTGATAGTGCTCATGGTGACAGTGCTCACGGTGACAGTGCCCTTGGTGATAGTGCTCATGGTGACAGTGCTCATGGGGACAGTGCACACGGTGACAGTGCCCACGGTGACAGTGCTCACGGTGATAGAGCTCATGGTGATATTGCCCATGGTAATAGTGCTCATGTTGACAGTGCCCATGGTGATATTGCTCATGGTGACACTGCCCATGGTGATAGTGCTGACGGTGATAGTGCTCATGGTGACAGTTCCCATGGTGACTGTGCCCATGGTGACAGTGCTCATGGTGACAGTACCGACGGTGACAGTGCTCATGGTGACAGTGCTCAGGGTGATAGTGCTCACGATGACAGTGGTCACGGTGACAGTTCCCTTGGTGATAGTGCTCACGGTGATAGTGCCCATGGTGACACTGCCCATGGTGATATTGCTCATGGTGACACTGCCCATGGTAATAGTGCTCATGGTGATAGTGTTCACATTGACAGTGCCTTTGGTGACAATTCTCATGGTGACACTGCCCATGGTGACAGTTCGCATGCTGACAGTGCCCATGTTGAAAGTTCCCATGGTGACAGTGTTCATGGTGATAATGCCCATGGTGACTTTGCTCATGCTGGCGGTGTACAGGGTTGGTGTTCCCATGTTGAAATTCCTCATGATGATAGTGTTGATGGTGACAGTGTCCATGTTGACAGTGCCAATGGTGACAGTGCTCATGGTGACACTGCCCATGGTGACATTTCGCAAGGTGACAGTGCCCATGTTGAAAGTGCCCATGGTGACAGTGACCATGGTGACACTTCCCATGTTGAAAGTGTTCATGGTGAGAGTGTCCATGATGAAAATGCCCATGGTGAGAGTGCCCATGGTGACAGTGTCTATGGTGATAGTGCTCATGGTGACAATGCCCATGGTGATATTGATCACGGTGACACTGCCCACGGTGATAGTGCTCATGGTGACATTTTCCATGGTGAGAGTGCTCATGTTGACATTGTCCATGGTGACCGTGCCCATGGTGACTATGCTCTTGCTAAGAATTCCCATGATGACATTACCCATGGTGACAGTACCCATGGCGACAGTGCCCATGGTGACAGTGCTCATGGTGACAGTGCTCACAGTGACAGTGCCCTTGGTGATAGTGCCCATGGTAATAGTGCTCACGGTGACAGTGCCCATGGTGACAGTTACCATGGTGACAGTGCCCACAGTGAAAGTGCTCATGGTGACATTACCCACGGTGACAGTACTCATGGTGAGAGTACGCATGGTGACAGTGCCCATGGTGACAGTGCTCATGGTGACACAGCCCATGGTGACTGTGCTAAAGCTGGCGGTGCATATGGTTGGAGTTCCCATGGTGAAATTCCTCATGGTGGCACTGCCCATGATGATAGTGCTCATGGTGACAGTGCCCATGGTGACATTTCCCATGGTGACAGTGCTCATGGTGAGAGTTCCTATGCTGACTGTGCTCATGTTGACAGTGCCCATGGTGACTGTGCACACGGTGACAGTGTTCACGGTGATAGTTCTCGATGTGATAGTGCCCATGGTAATAGTGCTGATGGTGACACTGCCCATGTTGATAATGATCACGGTGACACTGCCCATGGTGATAGTGCTCAGGGTGATAATGCTCATCGTGACAGTTCCCATGGTGACACTGCCCATGGTGACAGTGCTCGTAGTGACACTGCCCATGGTGACAGTGCCCATAGTGATAGTGCCCATGGTGACATTTCCCATGGTGACAGTGCTCATGGTGAGAGTTCCCAGGCCGACAGTGCCCATGATGACAGTGTTCATGTTGACTGTGCCCACGGTGAAAGTGCTCATGGTAACAGTGCTCACGGTGACAGTGCCCTTGGTGATAGTACCCATGGTAACAGTGCTCAGTGTGACAGTGCCCATGGTGATATTTCTCACGGTGACACTGCCCATGGTGATAGTGCTCACGGTGATTGTACTCATGGTGACAGTTCCCATGGTTACAGTGCCCACCGTGACAGTGCCCATGGTGACAATGCCCACGGTGACAGTGCTCATGGTGACAGTGCTCATGGTGATAATGCTCACGGTGATAGTGCTCACGGTGACAGTGCCCTTGGTGATAGTGCTCATCGTGATAGTGCTCATGGTGGCAGTTTGCATGGTGACTCTGCCCCTGTTGAAAGTGCCCATGGTGACAGTGCTCATGTTGACCCTGCCCATGGTGACAGTGCTCATGCTGGAGGTGTACATGGTTGGAGTTCCCATGGTACAACTGTTATGGTGGCACTGCCCATGATGATAGTGCTAATGGTGACAGTGTCCATGGTGACAGTGCCCATGGTGACAGGGCCTATGGTGAGAGTGCCCATGGTGACAGCACCCAAGGTGACCGTTTCCATGGTGACAGTGCTCATGTTGACAGTGCCCACGGTGACAGTGCTCATGGTGAGAGTTCCCATGGTGATAGTGCTCATCTTGACAATGCCCATGGTGACCGTTCCCATGGTGACAGTGCCCATGATGATAGTGCTAATGATGACAGTGCTCATGGTGACAGTTCCCATGGTGACATTGCCCATGGTGACAGTGCTCATGTTGACAGTGCCCACAGTGACAGTGCTCATGGTGGCAGTGCTCACAGTAACAATGCCCATGGTGATAGTGCCCATGGTAATAGTGCTCACGTTGACAGTACCCATGGTGATATTGTTCACGGTACACTTCCCATGGTGATAGTGCTCACGGTGATAGTGCTCATGGTGACAGTTCCCATGGTTACAGTGCCCATGGTGACAGTGCTCCTGGTGACAGTGCCCACGGTGACAATGCTCATGGTGATAGTGCTCACGGTGATAGTGCTCATGGTGACAGTTCGCATGGTGACAGGGCCCATGTTGAAAGTGCCCATGGTGACAGTGCTTATGGTGGCACTGCCCATGGTGAATGTGCTCATGCTGGCAGTGTACCTGGTTGGAGTTCCGATGGTGAAATTCCTCATGGTAGCACTGCCCATTATGATAGTGCTCATGGTGACAGTGTCCATGGTGACAGTGCCTATGGTGACAGTGCCCATTGTGATAGTGCTCATGGTGACAGTGCTCACGGTGACAGTGCCCTTGGTGATAGTGCTCATGGTGACAGTGCTCATGGGGACAGTGCACACGGTGACAGTGCCCACGGTGACAGTGCTCACGGTGATAGAGCTCATGGTGATATTGCCCATGGTAATAGTGCTCATGTTGACAGTGCCCATGGTGATATTGCTCATGGTGACACTGCCCATGGTGATAGTGCTGACGGTGATAGTGCTCATGGTGACAGTTCCCATGGTGACTGTGCCCATGGTGACAGTGCTCATGGTGACAGTACCGACGGTGACAGTGCTCATGGTGACAGTGCTCAGGGTGATAGTGCTCACGATGACAGTGGTCACGGTGACAGTTCCCTTGGTGATAGTGCTCACGGTGATAGTGCCCATGGTGACACTGCCCATGGTGATATTGCTCATGGTGACACTGCCCATGGTAATAGTGCTCATGGTGATAGTGTTCACATTGACAGTGCCTTTGGTGACAATTCTCATGGTGACACTGCCCATGGTGACAGTTCGCATGCTGACAGTGCCCATGTTGAAAGTTCCCATGGTGACAGTGTTCATGGTGATAATGCCCATGGTGACTTTGCTCATGCTGGCGGTGTACAGGGTTGGTGTTCCCATGTTGAAATTCCTCATGATGATAGTGTTGATGGTGACAGTGTCCATGTTGACAGTGCCAATGGTGACAGTGCTCATGGTGACACTGCCCATGGTGACATTTCGCAAGGTGACAGTGCCCATGTTGAAAGTGCCCATGGTGACAGTGACCATGGTGACACTTCCCATGTTGAAAGTGTTCATGGTGAGAGTGTCCATGATGAAAATGCCCATGGTGAGAGTGCCCATGGTGACAGTGTCTATGGTGATAGTGCTCATGGTGACAATGCCCATAGTGATATTGATCACGGTGACACTGCCCACGGTGATAGTGCTCATGGTGACATTTTTCATGGTGAGAGTGCTCATGTTGACATTGTCCATGGTGACCGTGCCCATGGTGACTATGCTCTTGCTAAGAATTCCCATGATGACATTACCCATGGTGACAGTACCCATGGCGACAGTGCCCATGGTGACAGTGCTCATGGTGACAGTGCTCACAGTGACAGTGCCCTTGGTGATAGTGCCCATGGTAATAGTGCTCACGGTGACAGTGCCCATGGTGACAGTTACCATGGTGACAGTGCCCACAGTGAAAGTGCTCATGGTGACATTACCCACGGTGACAGTACTCATGGTGAGAGTACGCATGGTGACAGTGCCCATGGTGACAGTGCTCATGGTGACACAGCCCATGGTGACTGTGCTAAAGCTGGCGGTGCATATGGTTGGAGTTCCCATGGTGAAATTCCTCATGGTGGCACTGCCCATGATGATAGTGCTCATGGTGACAGTGCCCATGGTGACATTTCCCATGGTGACAGTGCTCATGGTGAGAGTTCCTATGCTGACTGTGCTCATGTTGACAGTGCCCATGGTGACTGTGCCCACGGTGACAGTGTTCACGGTGATAGTTCTCGACGTGATAGTGCCCATGGTAATAGTGCTGATGGTGACACTGCCCATGTTGATAATGATCACGGTGACACTGCCCATGGTGATAGTGCTCAGGGTGATAATGCTCATCGTGACAGTTCCCATGGTGACACTGCCCATGGTGACAGTGCTCGTAGTGACACTGCCCATGGTGACAGTGCCCATAGTGATAGTGCCCATGGTGACATTTCCCATGGTGACAGTGCTCATGGTGAGAGTTCCCAGGCCGACAGTGCCCATGATGACAGTGTTCATGTTGACTGTGCCCACGGTGAAAGTGCTCATGGTAACAGTGCTCACGGTGACAGTGCCCTTGGTGATAGTACCCATGGTAACAGTGCTCAATGTGACAGTGCCCATGGTGATATTTCTCACGGTGACACTGCCCATGGTGATAGTGCTCACGGTGATTGTACTCATGGTGACAGTTCCCATGGTTACAGTGCCCACCGTGACATTGCCCATGGTGACAATGCCCACGGTGACAGTGCTCATGGTGACAGTGCTCATGGTGATAATGCTCACGGTGATAGTGCTCACGGTGACAGTGCCCTTGGTGATAGTGCTCATCGTGATAGTGCTCATGGTGGCAGTTTGCATGGTGACTCTGCCCCTGTTGAAAGTGCCCATGGTGACAGTGCTCATGTTGACCCTGCCCATGGTGACAGTGCTCATGCTGGAGGTGTACATGGTTGGAGTTCCCATGGTACAACTGTTATGGTGGCACTGCCCATGATGATAGTGCTCATGGTGACAGTGTCCATGGTGACAGTGCCCATGGTGACAGGGCCTATGATGAGAGTGCCCATGGTGACAGCACCCAAGGTGACCGTTTCCATGGTGACAGTGCTCATGTTGACAGTGCCCACGGTGACAGTGCTCATGGTGAGAGTTCCCATGGTGATAGTGCTCATCTTGACAATGCCCATGGTGACCGTTCCCATGGTGACAGTGCCCATGATGATAGTGCTAATGATGACAGTGCTCATGGTGACAGTTCCCATGGTGACATTGCCCATGGTGACAGTGCTCATGTTGACAGTGCCCACAGTGACAGTGCTCATGGTGGCAGTGCTCACAGTAACAATGCCCATGGTGATAGTGCCCATGGTAATAGTGCTCACGTTGACAGTACCCATGGTGATATTGTTCACGGTACACTTCCCATGGTGATAGTGCTCACGGTGATAGTGCTCATGGTGACAGTTCCCATGGTTACAGTGCCCATGGTGACAGTGCTCCTGGTGACAGTGCCCACGGTGACAATGCTCATGGTGATAGTGCTCACGGTGATAGTGCTCATGGTGACAGTTCGCATGGTGACAGGGCCCATGTTGAAAGTGCCCATGGTGACAGTGCTTATGGTGGCACTGCCCATGGTGAATGTGCTCATGCTGGCAGTGTACCTGGTTGGAGTTCCGATGGTGAAATTCCTCATGGTAGCACTGCCCATTATGATAGTGCTCATGGTGACAGTGTCCATGGTGACAGTGCCTATGGTGACAGTGCCCATTGTGATAGTGCTCATGGTGACAGTGCTCACGGTGACAGTGCCCTTGGTGATAGTGCTCATGGTGACAGTGCTCATGGGGACAGTGCACACGGTGACAGTGCCCACGGTGACAGTGCTCACGGTGATAGAGCTCATGGTGATATTGCCCATGGTAATAGTGCTCATGTTGACAGTGCCCATGGTGATATTGCTCATGGTGACACTGCCCATGGTGATAGTGCTGACGGTGATAGTGCTCATGGTGACAGTTCCCATGGTGACTGTGCCCATGGTGACAGTGCTCATGGTGACAGTACCGACGGTGACAGTGCTCATGGTGACAGTGCTCAGGGTGATAGTGCTCACGATGACAGTGGTCACGGTGACAGTTCCCTTGGTGATAGTGCTCACGGTGATAGTGCCCATGGTGACACTGCCCATGGTGATATTGCTCATGGTGACACTGCCCATGGTAATAGTGCTCATGGTGATAGTGTTCACATTGACAGTGCCTTTGGTGACAATTCTCATGGTGACACTGCCCATGGTGACAGTTCGCATGCTGACAGTGCCCATGTTGAAAGTTCCCATGGTGACAGTGTTCATGGTGATAATGCCCATGGTGACTTTGCTCATGCTGGCGGTGTACAGGGTTGGTGTTCCCATGTTGAAATTCCTCATGATGATAGTGTTGATGGTGACAGTGTCCATGTTGACAGTGCCAATGGTGACAGTGCTCATGGTGACACTGCCCATGGTGACATTTCGCAAGGTGACAGTGCCCATGTTGAAAGTGCCCATGGTGACAGTGACCATGGTGACACTTCCCATGTTGAAAGTGTTCATGGTGAGAGTGTCCATGATGAAAATGCCCATGGTGAGAGTGCCCATGGTGACAGTGTCTATGGTGATAGTGCTCATGGTGACAATGCCCATGGTGATATTGATCACGGTGACACTGCCCACGGTGATAGTGCTCATGGTGACATTTTCCATGGTGAGAGTGCTCATGTTGACATTGTCCATGGTGACCGTGCCCATGGTGACTATGCTCTTGCTAAGAATTCCCATGATGACATTACCCATGGTGACAGTACCCATGGCGACAGTGCCCATGGTGACAGTGCTCATGGTGACAGTGCTCACAGTGACAGTGCCCTTGGTGATAGTGCCCATGGTAATAGTGCTCACGGTGACAGTGCCCATGGTGACAGTTACCATGGTGACAGTGCCCACAGTGAAAGTGCTCATGGTGACATTACCCACGGTGACAGTACTCATGGTGAGAGTACGCATGGTGACAGTGCCCATGGTGACAGTGCTCATGGTGACACAGCCCATGGTGACTGTGCTAAAGCTGGCGGTGCATATGGTTGGAGTTCCCATGGTGAAATTCCTCATGGTGGCACTGCCCATGATGATAGTGCTCATGTTGACAGTGCCCATGGTGACTGTGCCCACAGTGACAGTGCTCATGGTGAGAGTTCCTATGCTGACTGTGCTCATGTTGACAGTGCCCATGGTGACTGTGCCCACGGTGACAGTGTTCACGGTGATAGTTCTCGACGTGATAGTGCCCATGGTAATAGTGCTGATGGTGACACTGCCCATGTTGATATTGATCACGGTGACACTGCCCATGGTGATAGTGCTCAGGGTGATAATGCTCATCGTGACAGTTCCCATGGTGACACTGCCCATGGTGACAGTGCTCGTAGTGAAACTGCCCATGGTGACAGTGCCCATAGTGATAGTGCCCATGGTGACATTTCCCATGGTGACAGTGCTCATGGTGAGAGTTCCCAGGCCGACAGTGCCCATGATGACAGTGTTCATGTTGACTGTGCCCACGGTGAAAGTGCTCATGGTAACAGTGCTCACGGTGACAGTGCCCTTGGTGATAGTACCCATGGTAACAGTGCTCAATGTGACAGTGCCCATGGTGATATTTCTCACGGTGACACTGCCCATGGTGATAGTGCTCATGGTGATTGTACTCATGGTGACAGTTCCCATGGTTACAGTGCCCACCGTGACAGTGCCCATGGTGACAATGCCCACGGTGACAGTGCTCATGGTGACAGTGCTCATGGTGATAATGCTCACGGTGATAGTGCTCACGGTGACAGTGCCCTTGGTGATAGTGCTCATCGTGATAGTGCTCATGGTGGCAGTTTGCATGGTGACTCTGCCCCTGTTGAAAGTGCCCATGGTGACAGTGCTCATGTTGACCCTGCCCATGGTGACAGTGCTCATGCTGGAGGTGTACATGGTTGGAGTTCCCATGGTACAACTGTTATGGTGGCACTGCCCATGATGATAGTGCTCATGGTGACAGTGTCCATGGTGACAGTGCCCATGGTGACAGGGCCTATGGTGAGAGTGCCCATGGTGACAGCACCCAAGGTGACCGTTTCCATGGTGACAGTGCTCATGTTGACAGTGCCCACGGTGACAGTGCTCATGGTGAGAGTTCCCATGGTGATAGTGCTCATCTTGACAATGCCCATGGTGACCGTTCCCATGGTGACAGTGCCCATGATGATAGTGCTAATGATGACAGTGCTCATGGTGACAGTTCCCATGGTGACATTGCCCATGGTGACAGTGCTCATGTTGACAGTGCCCACAGTGACAGTGCTCATGGTGGCAGTGCTCACAGTAACAATGCCCATGGTGATAGTGCCCATGGTAATAGTGCTCACGTTGACAGTACCCATGGTGATATTGTTCACGGTACACTTCCCATGGTGATAGTGCTCACGGTGATAGTGCTCATGGTGACAGTTCCCATGGTTACAGTGCCCATGGTGACAGTGCTCCTGGTGACAGTGCCCACGGTGACAATGCTCATGGTGATAGTGCTCACGGTGATAGTGCTCATGGTGACAGTTCGCATGGTGACAGGGCCCATGTTGAAAGTGCCCATGGTGACAGTGCTTATGGTGGCACTGCCCATGGTGAATGTGCTCATGCTGGCAGTGTACCTGGTTGGAGTTCCGATGGTGAAATTCCTCATGGTAGCACTGCCCATTATGATAGTGCTCATGGTGACAGTGTCCATGGTGACAGTGCCTATGGTGACAGTGCCCATTGTGATAGTGCTCATGGTGACAGTGCTCACGGTGACAGTGCCCTTGGTGATAGTGCTCATGGTGACAGTGCTCATGGGGACAGTGCACACGGTGACAGTGCCCACGGTGACAGTGCTCACGGTGATAGAGCTCATGGTGATATTGCCCATGGTAATAGTGCTCATGTTGACAGTGCCCATGGTGATATTGCTCATGGTGACACTGCCCATGGTGATAGTGCTGACGGTGATAGTGCTCATGGTGACAGTTCCCATGGTGACTGTGCCCATGGTGACAGTGCTCATGGTGACAGTACCGACGGTGACAGTGCTCATGGTGACAGTGCTCAGGGTGATAGTGCTCACGATGACAGTGGTCACGGTGACAGTTCCCTTGGTGATAGTGCTCACGGTGATAGTGCCCATGGTGACACTGCCCATGGTGATATTGCTCATGGTGACACTGCCCATGGTAATAGTGCTCATGGTGATAGTGTTCACATTGACAGTGCCTTTGGTGACAATTCTCATGGTGACACTGCCCATGGTGACAGTTCACATGCTGACAGTGCCCATGTTGAAAGTTCCCATGGTGACAGTGTTCATGGTGATAATGCCCATGGTGACTTTGCTCATGCTGGCGGTGTACAGGGTTGGTGTTCCCATGTTGAAATTCCTCATGATGATAGTGTTGATGGTGACAGTGTCCATGTTGACAGTGCCAATGGTGACAGTGCTCATGGTGACACTGCCCATGGTGACATTTCGCAAGGTGACAGTGCCCATGTTGAAAGTGCCCATGGTGACAGTGACCATGGTGACACTTCCCATGTTGAAAGTGTTCATGGTGAGAGTGTCCATGATGAAAATGCCCATGGTGAGAGTGCCCATGGTGACAGTGTCTATGGTGATAGTGCTCATGGTGACAATGCCCATAGTGATATTGATCACGGTGACACTGCCCACGGTGATAGTGCTCATGGTGACATTTTCCATGGTGAGAGTGCTCATGTTGACATTGTCCATGGTGACCGTGCCCATGGTGACTATGCTCTTGCTAAGAATTCCCATGATGACATTACCCATGGTGACAGTACCCATGGCGACAGTGCCCATGGTGACAGTGCTCATGGTGACAGTGCTCACAGTGACAGTGCCCTTGGTGATAGTGCCCATGGTAATAGTGCTCACGGTGACAGTGCCCATGGTGACAGTTACCATGGTGACAGTGCCCACAGTGAAAGTGCTCATGGTGACATTACCCACGGTGACAGTACTCATGGTGAGAGTACGCATGGTGACAGTGCCCATGGTGACAGTGCTCATGGTGACACAGCCCATGGTGACTGTGCTAAAGCTGGCGGTGCATATGGTTGGAGTTCCCATGGTGAAATTCCTCATGGTGGCACTGCCCATGATGATAGTGCTCATGGTGACAGTGCCCATGGTGACATTTCCCATGGTGACAGTGCTCATGGTGAGAGTTCCTATGCTGACTGTGCTCATGTTGACAGTGCCCATGGTGACTGTGCCCACGGTGACAGTGTTCACGGTGATAGTTCTCGACGTGATAGTGCCCATGGTAATAGTGCTGATGGTGACACTGCCCATGTTGATAATGATCACGGTGACACTGCCCATGGTGACAGTGCTCAGGGTGATAATGCTCATCGTGACAGTTCCCATGGTGACACTGCCCATGGTGACAGTGCTCGTAGTGACACTGCCCATGGTGACAGTGCCCATAGTGATAGTGCCCATGGTGACATTTCCCATGGTGACAGTGCTCATGGTGAGAGTTCCCAGGCCGACAGTGCCCATGATGACAGTGTTCATGTTGACTGTGCCCACGGTGAAAGTGCTCATGGTAACAGTGCTCACGGTGACAGTGCCCTTGGTGATAGTACCCATGGTAACAGTGCTCAATGTGACAGTGCCCATGGTGATATTTCTCACGGTGACACTGCCCATGGTGATAGTGCTCACGGTGATTGTACTCATGGTGACAGTTCCCATGGTTACAGTGCCCACCGTGACAGTGCCCATGGTGACAATGCCCACGGTGACAGTGCTCATGGTGACAGTGCTCATGGTGATAATGCTCACGGTGATAGTGCTCACGGTGACAGTGCCCTTGGTGATAGTGCTCATCGTGATAGTGCTCATGGTGGCAGTTTGCATGGTGACTCTGCCCCTGTTGAAAGTGCCCATGGTGACAGTGCTCATGTTGACCCTGCCCATGGTGACAGTGCTCATGCTGGAGGTGTACATGGTTGGAGTTCCCATGGTACAACTGTTATGGTGGCACTGCCCATGATGATAGTGCTAATGGTGACAGTGTCCATGGTGACAGTGCCCATGGTGACAGGGCCTATGGTGAGAGTGCCCATGGTGACAGCACCCAAGGTGACCGTTTCCATGGTGACAGTGCTCATGTTGACAGTGCCCACGGTGACAGTGCTCATGGTGAGAGTTCCCATGGTGATAGTGCTCATCTTGACAATGCCCATGGTGACCGTTCCCATGGTGACAGTGCCCATGATGATAGTGCTAATGATGACAGTGCTCATGGTGACAGTTCCCATGGTGACATTGCCCATGGTGACAGTGCTCATGTTGACAGTGCCCACAGTGACAGTGCTCATGGTGGCAGTGCTCACAGTAACAATGCCCATGGTGATAGTGCCCATGGTAATAGTGCTCACGTTGACAGTACCCATGGTGATATTGTTCACGGTACACTTCCCATGGTGATAGTGCTCACGGTGATAGTGCTCATGGTGACAGTTCCCATGGTTACAGTGCCCATGGTGACAGTGCTCCTGGTGACAGTGCCCACGGTGACAATGCTCATGGTGATAGTGCTCACGGTGATAGTGCTCATGGTGACAGTTCGCATGGTGACAGGGCCCATGTTGAAAGTGCCCATGGTGACAGTGCTTATGGTGGCACTGCCCATGGTGAATGTGCTCATGCTGGCAGTGTACCTGGTTGGAGTTCCGATGGTGAAATTCCTCATGGTAGCACTGCCCATTATGATAGTGCTCATGGTGACAGTGTCCATGGTGACAGTGCCTATGGTGACAGTGCCCATTGTGATAGTGCTCATGGTGACAGTGCTCACGGTGACAGTGCCCTTGGTGATAGTGCTCATGGTGACAGTGCTCATGGGGACAGTGCACACGGTGACAGTGCCCACGGTGACAGTGCTCACGGTGATAGAGCTCATGGTGATATTGCCCATGGTAATAGTGCTCATGTTGACAGTGCCCATGGTGATATTGCTCATGGTGACACTGCCCATGGTGATAGTGCTGACGGTGATAGTGCTCATGGTGACAGTTCCCATGGTGACTGTGCCCATGGTGACAGTGCTCATGGTGACAGTACCGACGGTGACAGTGCTCATGGTGACAGTGCTCAGGGTGATAGTGCTCACGATGACAGTGGTCACGGTGACAGTTCCCTTGGTGATAGTGCTCACGGTGATAGTGCCCATGGTGACACTGCCCATGGTGATATTGCTCATGGTGACACTGCCCATGGTAATAGTGCTCATGGTGATAGTGTTCACATTGACAGTGCCTTTGGTGACAATTCTCATGGTGACACTGCCCATGGTGACAGTTCGCATGCTGACAGTGCCCATGTTGAAAGTTCCCATGGTGACAGTGTTCATGGTGATAATGCCCATGGTGACTTTGCTCATGCTGGCGGTGTACAGGGTTGGTGTTCCCATGTTGAAATTCCTCATGATGATAGTGTTGATGGTGACAGTGTCCATGTTGACAGTGCCAATGGTGACAGTGCTCATGGTGACACTGCCCATGGTGACATTTCGCAAGGTGACAGTGCCCATGTTGAAAGTGCCCATGGTGACAGTGACCATGGTGACACTTCCCATGTTGAAAGTGTTCATGGTGAGAGTGTCCATGATGAAAATGCCCATGGTGAGAGTGCCCATGGTGACAGTGTCTATGGTGATAGTGCTCATGGTGACAATGCCCATAGTGATATTGATCACGGTGACACTGCCCACGGTGATAGTGCTCATGGTGACATTTTTCATGGTGAGAGTGCTCATGTTGACATTGTCCATGGTGACCGTGCCCATGGTGACTATGCTCTTGCTAAGAATTCCCATGATGACATTACCCATGGTGACAGTACCCATGGCGACAGTGCCCATGGTGACAGTGCTCATGGTGACAGTGCTCACAGTGACAGTGCCCTTGGTGATAGTGCCCATGGTAATAGTGCTCACGGTGACAGTGCCCATGGTGACAGTTACCATGGTGACAGTGCCCACAGTGAAAGTGCTCATGGTGACATTACCCACGGTGACAGTACTCATGGTGAGAGTACGCATGGTGACAGTGCCCATGGTGACAGTGCTCATGGTGACACAGCCCATGGTGACTGTGCTAAAGCTGGCGGTGCATATGGTTGGAGTTCCCATGGTGAAATTCCTCATGGTGGCACTGCCCATGATGATAGTGCTCATGGTGACAGTGCCCATGGTGACATTTCCCATGGTGACAGTGCTCATGGTGAGAGTTCCTATGCTGACTGTGCTCATGTTGACAGTGCCCATGGTGACTGTGCCCACGGTGACAGTGTTCACGGTGATAGTTCTCGACGTGATAGTGCCCATGGTAATAGTGCTGATGGTGACACTGCCCATGTTGATAATGATCACGGTGACACTGCCCATGGTGATAGTGCTCAGGGTGATAATGCTCATCGTGACAGTTCCCATGGTGACACTGCCCATGGTGACAGTGCTCGTAGTGACACTGCCCATGGTGACAGTGCCCATAGTGATAGTGCCCATGGTGACATTTCCCATGGTGACAGTGCTCATGGTGAGAGTTCCCAGGCCGACAGTGCCCATGATGACAGTGTTCATGTTGACTGTGCCCACGGTGAAAGTGCTCATGGTAACAGTGCTCACGGTGACAGTGCCCTTGGTGATAGTACCCATGGTAACAGTGCTCAATGTGACAGTGCCCATGGTGATATTTCTCACGGTGACACTGCCCATGGTGATAGTGCTCACGGTGATTGTACTCATGGTGACAGTTCCCATGGTTACAGTGCCCACCGTGACATTGCCCATGGTGACAATGCCCACGGTGACAGTGCTCATGGTGACAGTGCTCATGGTGATAATGCTCACGGTGATAGTGCTCACGGTGACAGTGCCCTTGGTGATAGTGCTCATCGTGATAGTGCTCATGGTGGCAGTTTGCATGGTGACTCTGCCCCTGTTGAAAGTGCCCATGGTGACAGTGCTCATGTTGACCCTGCCCATGGTGACAGTGCTCATGCTGGAGGTGTACATGGTTGGAGTTCCCATGGTACAACTGTTATGGTGGCACTGCCCATGATGATAGTGCTCATGGTGACAGTGTCCATGGTGACAGTGCCCATGGTGACAGGGCCTATGATGAGAGTGCCCATGGTGACAGCACCCAAGGTGACCGTTTCCATGGTGACAGTGCTCATGTTGACAGTGCCCACGGTGACAGTGCTCATGGTGAGAGTTCCCATGGTGATAGTGCTCATCTTGACAATGCCCATGGTGACCGTTCCCATGGTGACAGTGCCCATGATGATAGTGCTAATGATGACAGTGCTCATGGTGACAGTTCCCATGGTGACATTGCCCATGGTGACAGTGCTCATGTTGACAGTGCCCACAGTGACAGTGCTCATGGTGGCAGTGCTCACAGTAACAATGCCCATGGTGATAGTGCCCATGGTAATAGTGCTCACGTTGACAGTACCCATGGTGATATTGTTCACGGTACACTTCCCATGGTGATAGTGCTCACGGTGATAGTGCTCATGGTGACAGTTCCCATGGTTACAGTGCCCATGGTGACAGTGCTCCTGGTGACAGTGCCCACGGTGACAATGCTCATGGTGATAGTGCTCACGGTGATAGTGCTCATGGTGACAGTTCGCATGGTGACAGGGCCCATGTTGAAAGTGCCCATGGTGACAGTGCTTATGGTGGCACTGCCCATGGTGAATGTGCTCATGCTGGCAGTGTACCTGGTTGGAGTTCCGATGGTGAAATTCCTCATGGTAGCACTGCCCATTATGATAGTGCTCATGGTGACAGTGTCCATGGTGACAGTGCCTATGGTGACAGTGCCCATTGTGATAGTGCTCATGGTGACAGTGCTCACGGTGACAGTGCCCTTGGTGATAGTGCTCATGGTGACAGTGCTCATGGGGACAGTGCACACGGTGACAGTGCCCACGGTGACAGTGCTCACGGTGATAGAGCTCATGGTGATATTGCCCATGGTAATAGTGCTCATGTTGACAGTGCCCATGGTGATATTGCTCATGGTGACACTGCCCATGGTGATAGTGCTGACGGTGATAGTGCTCATGGTGACAGTTCCCATGGTGACTGTGCCCATGGTGACAGTGCTCATGGTGACAGTACCGACGGTGACAGTGCTCATGGTGACAGTGCTCAGGGTGATAGTGCTCACGATGACAGTGGTCACGGTGACAGTTCCCTTGGTGATAGTGCTCACGGTGATAGTGCCCATGGTGACACTGCCCATGGTGATATTGCTCATGGTGACACTGCCCATGGTAATAGTGCTCATGGTGATAGTGTTCACATTGACAGTGCCTTTGGTGACAATTCTCATGGTGACACTGCCCATGGTGACAGTTCGCATGCTGACAGTGCCCATGTTGAAAGTTCCCATGGTGACAGTGTTCATGGTGATAATGCCCATGGTGACTTTGCTCATGCTGGCGGTGTACAGGGTTGGTGTTCCCATGTTGAAATTCCTCATGATGATAGTGTTGATGGTGACAGTGTCCATGTTGACAGTGCCAATGGTGACAGTGCTCATGGTGACACTGCCCATGGTGACATTTCGCAAGGTGACAGTGCCCATGTTGAAAGTGCCCATGGTGACAGTGACCATGGTGACACTTCCCATGTTGAAAGTGTTCATGGTGAGAGTGTCCATGATGAAAATGCCCATGGTGAGAGTGCCCATGGTGACAGTGTCTATGGTGATAGTGCTCATGGTGACAATGCCCATGGTGATATTGATCACGGTGACACTGCCCACGGTGATAGTGCTCATGGTGACATTTTCCATGGTGAGAGTGCTCATGTTGACATTGTCCATGGTGACCGTGCCCATGGTGACTATGCTCTTGCTAAGAATTCCCATGATGACATTACCCATGGTGACAGTACCCATGGCGACAGTGCCCATGGTGACAGTGCTCATGGTGACAGTGCTCACAGTGACAGTGCCCTTGGTGATAGTGCCCATGGTAATAGTGCTCACGGTGACAGTGCCCATGGTGACAGTTACCATGGTGACAGTGCCCACAGTGAAAGTGCTCATGGTGACATTACCCACGGTGACAGTACTCATGGTGAGAGTACGCATGGTGACAGTGCCCATGGTGACAGTGCTCATGGTGACACAGCCCATGGTGACTGTGCTAAAGCTGGCGGTGCATATGGTTGGAGTTCCCATGGTGAAATTCCTCATGGTGGCACTGCCCATGATGATAGTGCTCATGTTGACAGTGCCCATCGTGACTGTGCCCACGGTGACAGTGCTCATGGTGAGAGTTCCTATGCTGACTGTGCTCATGTTGACAGTGCCCATGGTGACTGTGCCCACGGTGACAGTGTTCACGGTGATAGTTCTCGACGTGATAGTGCCCATGGTAATAGTGCTGATGGTGACACTGCCCATGTTGATATTGATCACGGTGACACTGCCCATGGTGATAGTGCTCAGGGTGATAATGCTCATCGTGACAGTTCCCATGGTGACACTGCCCATGGTGACAGTGCTCGTAGTGAAACTGCCCATGGTGACAGTGCCCATAGTGATAGTGCCCATGGTGACATTTCCCATGGTGACAGTGCTCATGGTGAGAGTTCCCAGGCCGACAGTGCCCATGATGACAGTGTTCATGTTGACTGTGCCCACGGTGAAAGTGCTCATGGTAACAGTGCTCACGGTGACAGTGCCCTTGGTGATAGTACCCATGGTAACAGTGCTCAATGTGACAGTGCCCATGGTGATATTTCTCACGGTGACACTGCCCATGGTGATAGTGCTCATGGTGATTGTACTCATGGTGACAGTTCCCATGGTTACAGTGCCCACCGTGACAGTGCCCATGGTGACAATGCCCACGGTGACAGTGCTCATGGTGACAGTGCTCATGGTGATAATGCTCACGGTGATAGTGCTCACGGTGACAGTGCCCTTGGTGATAGTGCTCATCGTGATAGTGCTCATGGTGGCAGTTTGCATGGTGACTCTGCCCCTGTTGAAAGTGCCCATGGTGACAGTGCTCATGTTGACCCTGCCCATGGTGACAGTGCTCATGCTGGAGGTGTACATGGTTGGAGTTCCCATGGTACAACTGTTATGGTGGCACTGCCCATGATGATAGTGCTCATGGTGACAGTGTCCATGGTGACAGTGCCCATGGTGACAGGGCCTATGGTGAGAGTGCCCATGGTGACAGCACCCAAGGTGACCGTTTCCATGGTGACAGTGCTCATGTTGACAGTGCCCACGGTGACAGTGCTCATGGTGAGAGTTCCCATGGTGATAGTGCTCATCTTGACAATGCCCATGGTGACCGTTCCCATGGTGACAGTGCCCATGATGATAGTGCTAATGATGACAGTGCTCATGGTGACAGTTCCCATGGTGACATTGCCCATGGTGACAGTGCTCATGTTGACAGTGCCCACAGTGACAGTGCTCATGGTGGCAGTGCTCACAGTAACAATGCCCATGGTGATAGTGCCCATGGTAATAGTGCTCACGTTGACAGTACCCATGGTGATATTGTTCACGGTACACTTCCCATGGTGATAGTGCTCACGGTGATAGTGCTCATGGTGACAGTTCCCATGGTTACAGTGCCCATGGTGACAGTGCTCCTGGTGACAGTGCCCACGGTGACAATGCTCATGGTGATAGTGCTCACGGTGATAGTGCTCATGGTGACAGTTCGCATGGTGACAGGGCCCATGTTGAAAGTGCCCATGGTGACAGTGCTTATGGTGGCACTGCCCATGGTGAATGTGCTCATGCTGGCAGTGTACCTGGTTGGAGTTCCGATGGTGAAATTCCTCATGGTAGCACTGCCCATTATGATAGTGCTCATGGTGACAGTGTCCATGGTGACAGTGCCTATGGTGACAGTGCCCATTGTGATAGTGCTCATGGTGACAGTGCTCACGGTGACAGTGCCCTTGGTGATAGTGCTCATGGTGACAGTGCTCATGGGGACAGTGCACACGGTGACAGTGCCCACGGTGACAGTGCTCACGGTGATAGAGCTCATGGTGATATTGCCCATGGTAATAGTGCTCATGTTGACAGTGCCCATGGTGATATTGCTCATGGTGACACTGCCCATGGTGATAGTGCTGACGGTGATAGTGCTCATGGTGACAGTTCCCATGGTGACTGTGCCCATGGTGACAGTGCTCATGGTGACAGTACCGACGGTGACAGTGCTCATGGTGACAGTGCTCAGGGTGATAGTGCTCACGATGACAGTGGTCACGGTGACAGTTCCCTTGGTGATAGTGCTCACGGTGATAGTGCCCATGGTGACACTGCCCATGGTGATATTGCTCATGGTGACACTGCCCATGGTAATAGTGCTCATGGTGATAGTGTTCACATTGACAGTGCCTTTGGTGACAATTCTCATGGTGACACTGCCCATGGTGACAGTTCACATGCTGACAGTGCCCATGTTGAAAGTTCCCATGGTGACAGTGTTCATGGTGATAATGCCCATGGTGACTTTGCTCATGCTGGCGGTGTACAGGGTTGGTGTTCCCATGTTGAAATTCCTCATGATGATAGTGTTGATGGTGACAGTGTCCATGTTGACAGTGCCAATGGTGACAGTGCTCATGGTGACACTGCCCATGGTGACATTTCGCAAGGTGACAGTGCCCATGTTGAAAGTGCCCATGGTGACAGTGACCATGGTGACACTTCCCATGTTGAAAGTGTTCATGGTGAGAGTGTCCATGATGAAAATGCCCATGGTGAGAGTGCCCATGGTGACAGTGTCTATGGTGATAGTGCTCATGGTGACAATGCCCATAGTGATATTGATCACGGTGACACTGCCCACGGTGATAGTGCTCATGGTGACATTTTCCATGGTGAGAGTGCTCATGTTGACATTGTCCATGGTGACCGTGCCCATGGTGACTATGCTCTTGCTAAGAATTCCCATGATGACATTACCCATGGTGACAGTACCCATGGCGACAGTGCCCATGGTGACAGTGCTCATGGTGACAGTGCTCACAGTGACAGTGCCCTTGGTGATAGTGCCCATGGTAATAGTGCTCACGGTGACAGTGCCCATGGTGACAGTTACCATGGTGACAGTGCCCACAGTGAAAGTGCTCATGGTGACATTACCCACGGTGACAGTACTCATGGTGAGAGTACGCATGGTGACAGTGCCCATGGTGACAGTGCTCATGGTGACACAGCCCATGGTGACTGTGCTAAAGCTGGCGGTGCATATGGTTGGAGTTCCCATGGTGAAATTCCTCATGGTGGCACTGCCCATGATGATAGTGCTCATGGTGACAGTGCCCATGGTGACATTTCCCATGGTGACAGTGCTCATGGTGAGAGTTCCTATGCTGACTGTGCTCATGTTGACAGTGCCCATGGTGACTGTGCCCACGGTGACAGTGTTCACGGTGATAGTTCTCGACGTGATAGTGCCCATGGTAATAGTGCTGATGGTGACACTGCCCATGTTGATAATGATCACGGTGACACTGCCCATGGTGACAGTGCTCAGGGTGATAATGCTCATCGTGACAGTTCCCATGGTGACACTGCCCATGGTGACAGTGCTCGTAGTGACACTGCCCATGGTGACAGTGCCCATAGTGATAGTGCCCATGGTGACATTTCCCATGGTGACAGTGCTCATGGTGAGAGTTCCCAGGCCGACAGTGCCCATGATGACAGTGTTCATGTTGACTGTGCCCACGGTGAAAGTGCTCATGGTAACAGTGCTCACGGTGACAGTGCCCTTGGTGATAGTACCCATGGTAACAGTGCTCAATGTGACAGTGCCCATGGTGATATTTCTCACGGTGACACTGCCCATGGTGATAGTGCTCACGGTGATTGTACTCATGGTGACAGTTCCCATGGTTACAGTGCCCACCGTGACAGTGCCCATGGTGACAATGCCCACGGTGACAGTGCTCATGGTGACAGTGCTCATGGTGATAATGCTCACGGTGATAGTGCTCACGGTGACAGTGCCCTTAGTGATAGTGCTCATCGTGATAGTGCTCATGGTGGCAGTTTGCATGGTGACTCTGCCCCTGTTGAAAGTGCCCATGGTGACAGTGCTCATGTTGACCCTGCCCATGGTGACAGTGCTCATGCTGGAGGTGTACATGGTTGGAGTTCCCATGGTACAACTGTTATGGTGGCACTGCCCATGATGATAGTGCTCATGGTGACAGTGTCCATGGTGACAGTGCCCATGGTGACAGGGCCTATGGTGAGAGTGCCCATGGTGACAGCGCCCATGGTGACCGTTTCCATGGTGACAGTGCTCATGTTGACAGTGCCCACGGTGACAGTGCTCATGGTGAGAGTTCCCATGGTGATAGTGCTCATCTTGACAATGCCCATGGTGACCGTTCCCATGGTGACAGTTCCCATGGTGATAGTGCTCACCGTGATAGTGCCCATTGTGACAGTTCCCATGTATCCAATGCCCATGGTGACAGTGCTCATTGTGACAGTGCTCACGGTGATAGAGCTCATGGTGGCATTTCGCATGGTGACAGTGCCCATGACGACAGTGCTCATGGTTACAATGCCCAGGGAGACAGTGCTCATGGTGACAGTGCTCACGGTGACAGTGCTCATGCTGACGTTGCCCATGGTGACAGTGCTCATGGTGACAGTTCGCATGGTGACAGTGCCCACGGTGATAGTGCTCCCGGTGATAATGCTCGCAGTGACAGTGCCCTTGATGATAGTGCTCATGGTTAAAGTTCTCATGGTGATAGTGCTCATGGTAACACTGACCATAGTGACTGTGATCATGCTGGCGGTGTACATGGCTGGAGTTCCCATGGTGAAATTCCTTATGCTGGCAGTGCCCATGATGATAGTGCTCATGGTGACAGTGTCCATCGTGAGAGTGCCCATGGTGACAGTGCTCATGGTGACCCTGCCCATGGTGACAGTTCCCATGGTGACATTTCCCATGTTGACAGTGCTCATGTTGATAGTGCACACGGTGACAGTTTTCATGGTGATATTGCTCACGGGGACATTGCCCATGGTTATAGTGCTCACGTTGATAGTGCTCATGGTGACAGTTCCCATGGAGACAGTGCACATGGTGACATTTCCCATGGTAACAGCTCAGGATGACAGTGTCCATGGTGACAGTGCCCATGTTGAAAGTGCCCATGGTGACATTGCTCATGGTGACACTGCCATGGTGACTGTGCTCATGCTGGTGGTGTACATGATTGGAGTTCCCATGGTGAAATTCCTCATGGTGGCACTGCCCATGATGATAGTGCTCATGGACACAGTGTCCATCGTGAGAGTGCCCATGGTGACAGTGCTCATGATGACACTGCCCATGGTGGCAGTGCCCATGGTGACATTTCCCATGGTGACAGTGCTCATGTTGACAGTGCACATGGTGACAGTGCCCAGGGTGACATTTCCCATGGTTACAGTGTTCATGGTGATATTGCTCACGGTGAGAGTGCCCATGGTTATAGTCCTCACGGTGATAGTGCTAATGGGTACAGTTCCCATGGTGACAGTGCCCACGGTGACAGTGCCCATGGTGACAGTGCTCATGTTGACAGTGCCCACGGTGACAGTGCTCATGGTGACAGTGCTCACAGTGAAAATGCCCTTGGTGATAGTGCCCATGGTAATAGGGCTCACGGTGACACTGCCCATGGTGATAGTGCTCATGGTAATAGTGCTCATAGTGACACTGCCCATGGTGACAGTGCCCATGGTGACACTGCCCAGAGTGATATTTCCCATTGTCGCAGTGCTCATGGTGAGAGTTCCCATGGTGACAGTGCACATGTTGACAGTTCCCATGGTGACACTCCTCATGGTGACAGTGCTCACTCTGGCAGTGCCAATGGTTAAAGTGCTCATGGTGGCAGTTCCCAAAATGACAGTGCACATGGTGATATTTCCCATGGTAACAGAGCTCATGATGACAGTGTCCATGGTGACAGTGCCCATGGTGACAATGGCCATGTTGAAAATACCTATGGTGACAGTGCTCATGGTGACAGTGCCCACGGTGACTATGCTCATGGTGATAGTGCTAACAGTGATAGTGCTCATGGTGACAGTTCGCATGGTGAAAGGGCCCATGTTGAAAGTGCCCATGTTGACAGTGCTCATGGTGGCACTGCCCATGGTGACTGTGCTCATGATGGCGGTGTACATGGTTGGAGTTTCTATGGGGAAATTCCTCATGGTAGCACTGCCCATGATGATAGTGCTCAAGGTGACAGTGTCCATGGTGACAGTGCTTATGGTGACAGTGACCATGGTGATATTGCCCACAGTGACAGTGCTCATTGTGACAGTTTCTATGGTGACAGTGCCCATGATGACAGTGCTCATGGTGACACTGCCCACTGTGACAGTGCTCACGGTGACAGTACTCACAGTGACAGTGCCATTTGTGATAGTGCTCATGGTGACTGTTCGCATGGGGACAGTGCCCATGTTGAGAGTGCCCATGGTGACAGTGCTCATAGTGGCACTGCCCAGGGTGACTGTGCTCATGCTGGCACTGTATTTGGTTGGAGTTCCGATGGTGAAATTCCTCATGATAGCACTGCCTATGATGATTGTGCTCATGATGACAGTGTCCATCATGAGAGTGCCCATGGTGACAGTGCTCATGGTGACACTGCCCATGGTGACGGTGCCCATGGTGACATTTCCCATGGTAACAGTGCTCATGTTGACAGTGCACACAGTGACAGTGCCCACGGTGACAGTGCTCACGGTGACAGTGCTCATGGGGATAGAGTTCACGGTGATAGTACTCACGTTGACAGTGCCCTTGGTGATAGTGTTCATGGTAATATTGCTCATGGTGATAGTGCTCATGGTGATAGTTCGCATGGTGACTGTGCCCATGTTGAATGTGCCCATGGTGGCAGTGCTCATGGTGACACTGCCCATGGTGATTATGATCATGCTGGTGGTATACATGGTTGGAGTTCCCATGCTGAAATTCCTTATGGTGGCACTGCCCATTATGATAGTGTTCATGGTGAGAGTGTCCACGGTGACAGTGCTCATGGTGACAGTGCTCACGGTGACAGTGCCCTTGGTGATAGTACCTATGGTAATAGTGCTCACGGTGATAGTGCCCATGGTGATAGTGATCATGGTGATAGTGCTCATGGTAATAGTGCTCATGGTGACAGTGTCCACGGTGACAGTGCCTATGGTGACAGTGCCCATTGTGATAGCGCTCATGGTGATAATGCCCACAGTGACAGTGCTCATGGTGACAGTTCCTATGGTGACAGTGCCTATGATGACAGTGCTCATGGTGACAGTGCCCTTGGTGATAGTGCTCATGGTGATAGTGCTCATGGTGTCAGATCGCATAGTGACAGTGCCCATGCTGAAAGGGCCCATGGTGACAGTACCCATGGTGACATTTCCCATGGTGACAGTGCTCATGGTGAGAGTTCTCATGTTGAGAGTGCTCAGGTTGACATTGCCCATGGTGACCGTTCCGATGGTGACAGTTCCCATGGTGATAGTGCTCATGGTGACAGTGCTCATGGTGACCGTGCACACGGTGACAATGCCCACAGTGACAATGCTCACGGTGATAGTGCTCATGGTGACACTGCCCTAGGTGATAGTGCTCATGGTGATAGTGCTCATGGTAATAGTGCTCATGGTGACACTGCCCATGGTGACAGTGCCCATGGTGACACTGCTGATAGTGACTTTTCTCATGGTGACAGTGCTCATGGTGAGAGTTCCCATGGTGACAGCGCACATGGTGACAGTTCCCATGGTGACAGTGCTCACGGTGACCGTGCTCACTGTAGCAGTGCCAATGGTAACAATGTCCATGGTGACAGTGCCCATGGTGACAGTGGCCATGTTGAAAGTGCCCATGATGAAACTGCCCATGGTGACAGTGCCCATAATGATAGTGCCCATGGTGATATTTCCCATGGTGACAGTGCTAATGGTGAGAGTTCCCATGGTGACAGTGCCCATGATGACAGTGCTCATTGTGACATTGCCCACGGTGACAGTGCTGATGGTGACAGTGCCCACGGTGATAGTGCTCATGGTGGCAGTTCGCATGGTGACAGTTACCATGATGACAATGCTCATGGTGACAGTGCCCACGGTGACAGTGCTCATGGTGATAGTGCTCATGGTAATAGTGCTCATGGTGACACTGCCCATGGTGACAGTGCCCATGGTGACAGTCCCCATGGTGACAGTGTCCATGGTCACAGTGACCGTGGTGACAGTGCCCATGGTGACATTTCCCATGGTGACAGTGATCATGGTGAGAGTTCCCATGGTGAGAGTGCTCATGATGACAGTGCCCACGGTGACCGTTCCCATGGTGATAGTTCCAATGGTGACAGTGCACACGGTAACAGTGCCCACGGTGACAGTGCTCACGGTGATAGTGCTCATGGTGACAGTGCCCATGTTGATATTGCTCACGGTGACCCTCCCCAACGTGATAGTGCTCACGGTGATAGTTCTCATGGTGACATTGTCCACGGTGATAGTGCTCATGGTGACAGTGCCCTTGGTGATAGTGATCATGGTGATAGTGCTCATGGAGACATTTCCCATGGTGACAGTGCACATGTTGACAGTCCCCATGGTGACTGTGCTCATGCTGGCGGTGTATATGGTTGGAGTTACAATGGTGAAATTCCTTATGGTGGCACTGCCCATGATTATAATGCTCATGGTGACAGTGTCCATGGTGACAGCGCCCATGGTGACAGTGCCCATGGTGACATTTCCCATGGTGATAGTGCTCATGGTGAGAGTTCCCATGGTGACAGTGCTCATCTTGGCAGTGCCCATAGTGACCGTTCCCATGGTGACAGTTCCCATGGTGATAGGGCTCATGGTTACAGTGCTCATGGTGACAGTGCCCGCAGTGACAGTGCTCATGGTGATAGTGCTCATGCTTATAGTGCCCACGGTGACAGTAGTCATGGTTAAAGTGTTCACGGTGATAGTGCTCACGGTGATAGTGCTCAGGGTGACAGTGCCCTTAGTGATAGTGCTCACGGTGATAGTGCTCATGGTGACAGTTCCCATCGTGACAGTGCCCATGGTGACAGTGCGCATGGTGACAGTGCCCACGGTGACAATTCTCAGGGTGATAGTGCTCACAGTGATAGTGCTCACGGTAATAGTGCCCTGGGTGATAGTGCCCATGGTGACAGTGTCCCTGGTGACCGTTCTCATGGTGACAGTGCTCATGATGACAGTGCCCACGGTGGCAGTGCCAATGGTTACAGTGCTCATGGTGGCAGTATCCGTGCTGGCAGTTCGTAAGAGGACAGTGCTCATGGTGACAGTTCCCATGGTAATAAAGCTCATGATGACAGTGTCCTTTGTGATAGTGCCCATGGTGACAGTGCCCATGGTGACACTGCCCAGAGTGATATTTCCCATTGTCGCAGTGCTCATGGTGAGAGTTCCCATGGTGACAGTGCACATGTTGACAGTTCCCATGGTGACACTCCTCATGGTGACAGTGCTCACTCTGGCAGTGCCAATGGTTAAAGTGCTCATGGTGGCAGTTCCCAAAATGACAGTGCACATGGTGATATTTCCCATGGTAACAGAGCTCATGATGACAGTGTCCATGGTGACAGTGCCCATGGTGACAATGGCCATGTTGAAAATACCTATGGTGACAGTGCTCATGGTGACAGTGCCCACGGTGACTATGCTCATGGTGATAGTGCTAACAGTGATAGTGCTCATGGTGACAGTTCGCATGGTGAAAGGGCCCATGTTGAAAGTGCCCATGTTGAGAGTGCTCATGGTGGCACTGCCCATGGTGACTGTGCTCATGATGGCGGTGTACATGGTTGGAGTTTCTATGGGGAAATTCCTCATGGTAGCACTGCCCATGATGATAGTGCTCAAGGTGACAGTGTCCATGGTGACAGTGCTTATGGTGACAGTGACCATGGTGATATTGCCCACAGTGACAGTGCTCATTGTGACAGTTTCTATGGTGACAGTGCCCATGATGACAGTGCTCATGGTGACACTGCCCACTGTGACAGTGCTCACGGTGACAGTACTCACAGTGACAGTGCCATTTGTGATAGTGCTCATGGTGACTGTTCGCATGGGGACAGTGCCCATGTTGAGAGTGCCCATGGTGACAGTGCTCATAGTGGCACTGCCCATGGTGACTGTGCTCATGCTGGCACTGTATTTGGTTGGAGTTCCGATGGTGAAATTCCTCATGATAGCACTGCCTATGATGATTGTGCTCATGATGACAGTGTCCATCATGAGAGTGCCCATGGTGACAGTGCTCATGGTGACACTGCCCATGGTGACGGTGCCCATGGTGACATTTCCCATGGTAACAGTGCTCATGTTGACAGTGCACACGGTGACAGTGCCCACGGTGACAGTGCTCACGGTGACAGTGCTCATGGGGATAGTGTTCACGGTGATAGTACTCACGTTGACAGTGCCCTTGGTGATAGTGTTCATGGTAATATTGCTCATGGTGATAGTGCTCATGGTGATAGTTCGCATGGTGACTGTGCCCATGTTGAATGTGCCCATGGTGGCAGTGCTCATGGTGACACTGCCCATGGTGATTATGATCATGCTGGTGGTATACATGGTTGGAGTTCCCATGCTGAAATTCCTTATGGTGGCACTGCCCATTATGATAGTGTTCATGGTGAGAGTGTCCACGGTGACAGTGCTCATGGTGACAGTGCTCACGGTGACAGTGCCCTTGGTGATAGTACCTATGGTAATAGTGCTCACGGTGATAGTGCCCATGGTGATAGTGATCATGGTGATAGTGCTCATGGTAATAGTGCTCATGGTGACAGTGTCCACGGTGACAGTGCCTATGGTGACAGTGCCCATTGTGATAGCGCTCATGGTGATAATGCCCACAGTGACAGTGCTCATGGTGACAGTTCCTATGGTGACAGTGCCTATGATGACAGTGCTCATGGTGACAGTGCCCTTGGTGATAGTGCTCATGGTGATAGTGCTCATGGTGTCAGATCGCATAGTGACATTGCCCACGCTGAAAGGGCCCATGGTGACAGTACCCATGGTGACATTTCCCATGGTGACAGTGCTCATGGTGAGAGTTCTCATGTTGAGAGTGCTCAGGTTGACATTGCCCATGGTGACCGTTCCGATGGTGACAGTTCCCATGGTGATAGTGCTCATGGTGACAGTGCTCATGGTGACCGTGCACATGGTGACAATGCCCACAGTGACAATGCTCACGGTGATAGTGCTCATGGTGACACTGCCCATGGTGACAGTGCCCATGGTGACACTGCTGATAGTGACTTTTCTCATGGTGACAGTGCTCATGGTGAGAGTTCCCATGGTGACAGCGCACATGGTGACAGTTCCCATAGTGACAGTGCTCACGGTGACCGTGCTCACTGTAGCAGTGCCAATGGTAACAATGTCCATGGTGACAGTGCCCATGGTGACAGTGGCCATGTTGAAAGTGCCCATGATGAAACTGCCCATGTTGACAGTGCCCATAATGATAGTGCCCATGGTGGTATTTCCCATGGTGACAGTGCTAATGGTGAGAGTTCCCATGGTGACAGTGCCCATGATGACAGTGCTCATCGTGACATTGCCCACGGTGACAGTGCTCATGGTGACAGTGCCCATGGTGATAGTGCTCATGGTGGCAGTTCGCATGGTGACAGTTACCATGATGACAATGCTCATGGTGACAGTGCCCATGGTGACAGTGCTCATGGTGATAGTGCTCATGGTAATAGTGCTCATGGTGACACTGCCCATGGTGACAGTGCCCATGGTGACAGTCCCCATGGTGACAGTGTCCATGGTCACAGTGACCGTGGTGACAGTGCCCATGGTGACATTTCCCATGGTGACAGTGATCATGGTGAGAGTTCCCATGGTGAGAGTGCTCATGATGACAGTGCCCACGGTGACCGTTCCCATGGTGATAGTTCCAATGGTGACAGTGCACACGGTAACAGTGCCCACGGTGACAGTGCTCACGGTGATAGTGCTCATGGTGACAGTGCCCATGTTGATATTGCTCACGGTGACCCTCCCCAACGTGATAGTGCTCACGGTGATAGTTCTCATGGTGACATTGTCCACGGTGATAGTGCTCATGGTGACAGTGCCCTTGGTGATAGTGATCATGGTGATAGTGCTCATGGAGACATTTCCCATGGTGACAGTGCACATGTTGACAGTCCCCATGGTGACTGTGCTCATGCTGGCGGTGTATATGGTTGGAGTTACAATGGTGAAATTCCTTATGGTGGCACTGCCCATGATTATAATGCTCATGGTGACAGTGTCCATGGTGACAGCGCCCATGGTGACAGTGCCCATGGTGACATTTCCCATGGTGATAGTGCTCATGGTGAGAGTTCCCATGGTGACAGTGCTCATCTTGGCAGTGCCCATAGTGACCGTTCCCATGGTGACAGTTCCCATGGTGATAGGGCTCATGGTTACAGTGCTCATGGTGACAGTGCCCGCAGTGACAGTGCTCATGGTGATAGTGCTCATGCTTATAGTGCCCACGGTGACAGTAGTCATGGTTAAAGTGTTCACGGTGATAGTGCTCACGGTGATAGTGCTCAGGGTGACAGTGCCCTTAGTGATAGTGCTCATGGTGATAGTGCTCATGGTGACAGTTCCCATCGTGACAGTGCCCATGGTGACAGTGCGCATGGTGACAGTGCCCACGGTGACAATTCTCAGGGTGATAGTGCTCACAGTGATAGTGCTCACGGTAATAGTGCCCTGGGTGATAGTGCCCATGGTGACAGTGTCCCTGGTGACCGTTCTCATGGTGACAGTGCTCATGATGACAGTGCCCACGGTGGCAGTGCCAATGGTTACAGTGCTCATGGTGGCAGTATCCGTGCTGGCAGTTCGTAAGAGGACAGTGCTCATGGTGACAGTTCCCATGGTAATAAAGCTCATGATGACAGTGTCCTTTGTGATAGTGCCCATGGTGACAGTGCCCATGGTGACACAGCCCCTGGTGACTGTGCTCATGCTGGCGGTGTACATGGTTGGAGTTTCCATGGTGAAATTACTCATGGTGGTACTGCTCATGATGATAGTGCTCATGGTGATAGTGTCCATGATGCCTGTGTCCACGGTTACAGTGCTCATGGTGACACTGCCCATGGTGACAGTGCACACGGTGATAGTGCCCACGGTGACACTGCTCATGGTGATAGTGCTAATGGTGATAGTGCCCATGGTAATAGTGCTCACCATGAAATTTCCCATGGTGCTATTGCTCACGGTGACAATGCCAATGCTGTTAGTGCTCATGGTGATAGTGCTCATGGTGACAGTTCCCATGGTGACAGAGCTCATGGTGACAGTGCCCATGGTGACACTGCTCATGGTGACAGTGCTCACGGTGATGGTGCTCACAGTGATACTGCTCATGGTGAAAGTGCCTTTTGTGATAGTGCTCATGGTGATAGTGCTCATGGTGATAGTGCTCATAGTGATAGTGCTCATGGTGACAGTCCGCATGGTGACAGTGCCCATGTTGAAATTGCCCATGGTGACAGTGTTCATGGTGACAATGCCCATGGTGACTGTGCTCATGCTGGCGGTGTACATGGTTGGAGTTCCCATGGTGAAATTCCTCATGGTGGCCCTGCCCATGATGATAGTGCTCATGGTGAAAGTGTCCATGGTGACAGTGCTCACGCTGAGTGCCCATGGTGACATTTCCCATGGTGACAGTGTTGATGGTAAGAGTTACCATGGTGACAGTGCTCATGTTCACAGTGCCCATGGTGACAGTGTCCATGGTGAACAGTGCCCATGGTGAGAGGGCCCATGGTGACTGTGCCCATGGTGACAGTGCTCATGATGAGAGTTCCCATGTTGACAGTGCCCTTGGTGACAGTGCCCATGGTGACAGTGCCCATTATGATAGTGCTCCCGGTGACAGTGCCCCTGGTGATAGTGCTCATGGAGATAGTGCTCATGGTGACAGTGTCCTCAGTGACAGTGATCACGGTGATAGTGCTCATGGTGATTGTGCCCATGGTAATAGTGCTCACGGTGACAGTGCCCATGGGGATATTGCTCACGGTGACCCTGTCCATGGTGATAGTACTCACGGTGATGCTGCTCATGGTGACAGTTCCCATGGTGACATTGCCCATGATGACACTTCCAATGTTGACAGTGTACATGGGGACAATGCTCATGGAAAGAGTGTCCATGGTGATAGTGCTCCTGGTGAGAGTGTCCATGGTTACAGTGCCCATGGTGACATTTCCCATGGTGATAGTTCCCAAGCTGACATTGTCCTTGGTGACAGTGCCTATGGTGACAGTGCCCATGGTGAAAGTTCCCATGGTGACAGTGCCCACGGTGACAGTGCTCATGGTGACAGTGCTCACGGTGATTGTGCTCACAGTGATAGTGCTCATGGTGACAGTGCCCTTTGTGATAGTGTTCATGGTGATAATGCTCATAGTGATAGTGCTCATGGTGACAGTTCGAATGGTGACAGAGCCCATGGTGACAGTGCTCATGGTGACTGTGCTCATGCTGGCGGTGTACACGGTTGGAGTTCCAATGGTGAAATTCCTTATGGTGGCCCTGCCCATGATGATAGGGCTCATGGTGACAGTGTCCATGGTGACAGTGCCCATTGTGACAGTGCCCAGAGTGACATTTCCCATGGTGACAGTGCCCATGGTGACATTTCCCATGGTGACAGTGCTCATGGTGAGAGTTGCCATGGTGACAGTGCTCATGTTGACAGCGCCCACGGTGCCAGTGCTCATGGTGAGAATTCCCATGGTGACAGTGCACATGGTGACAATATCCATGGTGACAGTGCCCATGGTGACAGTGCCCATGGTGACATTTCCCATGGTGACAGTGTTCATGGTAAGAGTTACCATGGTGAGAGTGCTCATGCTCACAGTGCCCATGGTGACAGTGTCCATGGTGACATTGCCCATGGTGAGAGTGCCCATGGTGACAGTGTCCCTGGTGACAGTGCCCATGGTGAGAGTGCTCTTAGTGACAGTTCCCATGGTGCCAGTGCCCATGTTGAAAGTGCCCATGGCGACAGTGCTCATGGTGACACTGCCCATGGTGACTGTGCTCATGCTGGCGGTGTACATGTTTGGAGCTCCCATGGTGAAATTCCTTATGGGAGTTCTGCCCATGACAATAGTGCTCATGGTGACACTGTCCATGTTTACAGTGCCTATGGTGACAGTGCCCATTGTGAGAGTGCTCACGGTGATAGTACCCAGAGTGAGAGTGACAGTTCTAATGGTGACAGTGCCCATGGTGACATTGCCCATGATGACAGTGCTCATGGTGACAGTGCCCACGGTGACAGTGCTCATGGTGACTTTGCCCACGGTGACAGTGCTCATGGTGACAGTGCTCATGGTGATAGTGCTCACGGTGATAGTGCTCACGGTGACAGTGCCCTTGGTGATAGTGCTCATGGGGATAGTGCTCATGGTGGCACTGCCAATGTTCACAGTGCTCATGGTGGCACTGCCAATGTTCACAGTGCTCATGGTGGCAGTGTCCATGGTGGCAGTTCCCAAGATGACAGTGCTCGTGGTGACATTTCCCTTGGTAACAGAGCTCATGATGACAGTGTCCATGGTGACAGTGCCCATGGTGACAGTGGCCATGTAGAAATTGCCCATGGTGACAGTGCCCATTGTGAGAGTGCTCATGGTGATAGTGCCCAAAGTGACAGTGCTAATGGTGACAGTCGCCATGGTGACAGTGCCCATGATGACAGTGCTCATGGTGACAGTGCCTACTGTGACAGTGCTCACGGTGACAATGCTCACGGTGACAGTGCCCTTGGTGATAGTGCTCATGGTGATAGTGCTCATTGTGACTGTGCGCATGGTGACAGTGCCCATGTTGAAAGTGCCCATGGTGACAGTACCCATGGTGACAGTGCTCATGGTGAGATTGCCCATGGTGACCATTCCCATGGTGACAGTTCCCATGTTAATAGTGCTCATGGTAACAGTGCTCATGTTGACAGTGCACATGGTGACAATGCCCACACTGACAGTGCTCACGGTGATAGTGCTCATGGTGACACTGCCCATGATGATAGTGTTCATGGTGATAGTGCTCATGGTAATAGTGCTCATGGTGACACTACCCATGGTGACACTGCCCATGGTGACACTGCCCATTGTGACATTTCCCATGGTGACAGTGCCCATGGTGACATTGCTCATGGTGACAGTTCTCACGGTGACAGTGACTTTGGTGATAGTACCCATGGTAATAGAGGTCACAGTGACAGTGCCCATGGTGATATTGCTCACGGTGACACTGCCCATGGTGATAGTGCTTACGGTGATAGTGCTCATGGTGACAATTCCCATGGTTACAGTGCCCATGGTGACAGTGCTCAAGATGACAGTGCACACGGTGACTATGCTCATGGTGAGAGTGCTCGCAGAGATACTGTTCATGATGACAGTTCGCATGGCGACAGGGCCCATGTTAAAAGTGCCCATGGTGACAGTGCTCATGGTGGCACTGCCCATGGTGACTGTGCTCATGCTGGTGGTGTACATGGCTGGAGTTCCCATGGTGAAATTCCTTATGGTGGCAATGCCCATGATGATAGTGCTCATGGTGACAGTGTCCATGGTGACAGTGCCCATGGTGACATTTCCCATCTTGACAGTGCTCATGGTGAGAGTTCCCATGATGACAATGCTCATGTTGACAATACCCAAGGTGCCAGTGCTCATGATGACAGTGTCCAGGGTGACAATTCTCATGGTGACAGTGCTCACAGTGATAGTGCTCATGGTGACAGTGCTCCCGCTGACAGTGCCCTTGGTGATAGTGCTCATGGTAATACTGCTGATGGTGATAGTGCTCATGGTGACGGTTTGCATGTTGAGAGTGCCCATGTTGAAAGTGCCCATGGTGGCAGTGATCATGGTGACACTGCCCATTGTGACTGTGCTCATGCTGGCGGTGTACATAGTTGGAGTTCCCATGGTGAAATTCCTTATGGTGGCACTGCCCATGATGATAGTTTTCATGGTGACAGTGTCCATGGTGACAGTGCCTATGGTGACAGTGCCCATTGTGATAGTGCTCACGGTGATAGTGCCCTCAGTGACAGTTCTAATGGTGACAGTTCCCATGGTGACAGTGCCCATGATGACAGTGCTCATGGTGACAGTGCCCATGGTGACATTGCTCATGGTGACAGTGCTCACGGTGACAATGCCCTTGGTGATAGTACCCATGGTAATAGGGGTCACGGTGACAGTGCCCATGGTGATATTGCTCACGGTGACACTGCCCATCGTGATAGTGCTCATGGTGATAGTGCTCATGTTGACAGTTCCCATGGTGACAGTGCTCATGTTCACAGTGCCCACGGTGACTATGCTCATGATGAAAGTTCTCACGGTGATAGTGCTCATGGAGACAGTGCTCATGGTGACAGTTCGCATGGTAGACATTGTGAAGTTCAAAGTGCCCATGGTGACAGTGCTCATGGTGACACTGCCCATGGTGACTGTGCTCATGTTGGCGGTGTACATGGTTGGAGTTCCGATGGTTAAATTCCTCACGGTAGCACTGCCTATGATGATAGTGCTCATGGTGACAGTGTCCACGGTGACAGTGCCTATGGTGACAGTGCCCATTGTGATAGTGCTCATGGTGATAGTGCCCACAGTGACAGTGCTCATGGTGACAGTTCCTATGGTGACAGTAACCATGGTGACAGTGCCCATGGTGACAGTGCCCATGGTGACATTTCCCATGGTAACAGTGCTCACAGTGAGAGTTCTCATGGTGAGAGTGCTCATGTTGACATTGCCCATGGTGACCGTTCCCATGGAGACAGTTCCCATGGTGATACTGCTCATGGTGACAGTGCTCATGGTGACCGTGCACACGGTGACAATACCCACAGTTACAGTGCTCACGGTGATAGTGCTCATGGCGATAGTGCCCATTGTTACAGTGCCCACTGTGACAGTGCCCACGGTGACAGTGCTCACAGTGACAGTGCTCTTGGTGATAGTGCTCATGGTGATAGTGCTCATGGTGTCAGATCGCATAGTGACAGTGCCCATGTTGAAAGGGCCCATGGTGACAGTACCCATGGTGACATTGCCCATGTTGACATTTCCCATGGTGACAGTGATCATGGTGAGAGTTCTCATGTTGAGAGTGCTCAGGTTGACATTGCCCATGGTGACCCTTCCGATGGTGACAGTTCCCATGGTGATAGTGCTCATGGTGACAGTGCTCATGGTGACCGTGCACACGGTGACAATGCCCACAGTGACAATGCTCGCGGTGATAGTGCTCATGGCGATAGTGACCATTGTAATAGTGCTCACTGTGACAGTGCCCATGTTGATATTGCTCATGGTGACACTGCCCATGGTGATAGTGCTCACGGTGATAGCGCTCAGGGTGACACTGCCCTTGGTAATAGTGCTCATGGTGACACTGCCCATGGTGACAGTGCCCATGGTGACACTCCCGATAGTGACATTTCTTATGGTGACAGTGCTCATGGTGAGAGTTCCCATGGTGACAGTGCACATGGTGACAGTTCCCATGGTGACAGTGCTCACGGTGACCGTGCTCACTGTGGCAGTGCCAATGGTAACATTGTTCATGGTGGCAGTGTCCATGGTGGCGGTTTCCAAGATGACAGTGCTCATGGTGATATTTCCCATGGTAACAGAGTTCATGATGACACTGTCCATGGTGACAGTGCCCATGGTGACAGTGGCCATGTAGAAAGTGCCCATGATGAAACTGCCCATGGTGACAGTGCCCATAGTGATAGTGCCCATGGTGACATTTCCCATGGTGATAGTGCGCATTATGACAGTGCTCATGGTGACAGTGCCCACGGTGACAGTGCTCATGGTGACAGTGCTGATGGTGACAGTGCCCTTGGTTATAGTACCCATGGTAATAGTGCTCACGGTGACAGTGCCCATGGTGATATTTCTCACAGTGACACTGCCCATGGTGATAGTGATCACGTTGATAGTGCTCATGGTGACACTGCCCATGGTGACAGTGTCCATGGTGACAGTGCTCATGTTGACAGTGCCCACGGTGACAGTGCTCATGGTGAGAGTACCCATGGTGACAGTGCTCACCGTGATAGTGCCCATGGTGACATTTCGCATGGATAGCTTGCCAATGGTGACAGTGCTCATGGTGACAGTGCCCACGGTGATAGTGCTCATGGTGGCAGTTCGCATGGTGACAGTGACCATGATGACAGTGCTCATGGTGACAGTGCCGACGGTGACAGTGCTCATTGTGATACTGCTCATGGTAATAGTGCTCATGGTGACACTGCCCATGGTGACAGTGCCCATGGTGACAGTGCCCATGGTGACATATCCCATGGTGATAGTTCTCATGGTGAGAATTCCCATGGTGACAATGCTCATGTTGACAGTGACCATGGTGACAGTGTCCATGGTGACAATGCCCATGGTGAGAGTGCCCATGATGTCAGTTCTCATGGTGAGAGTGCCCATGATGACATTGCCCATGGTGTCAGTGCTCATGGTGATAGTGCTCATGGTGATATTTCGCATGCTGACAGTGCCCATGTTGAAAGTGACCAAGGTGACAATTCCCATGGTACAGTGCCCATGGTGACAGTGCTCATGGTGAGAGTTCCCATGGTGACATTGCTCATGTTGACAGTGCCCATGGTGACCGTTCCCATGGTGACAGTTCCCATGGTGATAGTGCTCTTGGTGACAGTGATAATGGTGACGGTGTACACCGTAACATTGCCCACGGTGACAGTGCTCATTGTGTTAGTGCTCATGGGGATAGTGCCCATGGTAATAGTTCTCACGGTGACAGTGCCCATGGTGATATTGCTCACGGTGACACTGCCCATGGTGATACTGCTCACGGTGATAGTGCTCATGGTGACATATCCCCTTGTGACATTTCCCATGGTGACAGTGCTCATGGTGACCGCGCCCACAGTGACAATATCCACGGTGACAGTGCTCACGGTGACACTGCCCATGGTGATAGTGCTCACGGTGATAGTGCTCATGGTGACATGGTCAAAGGTTATAGTGCTCATGGTGACAGTGCTCATGGTGATAGTGCTCATGGTGACAGTGCCCTTGGTGATAGTGCTCATGGTGATAGTGCTCATGGAGACATTTCCCATGGTGACAGTGCTCATGTTGACAGTCCCCATGGTGACTGTGCTCATGCTGGCGGTGTACATGGTTGGAGTTACAATGGTGAAATTCATTATTTTGACACTGCCCATGATGATAGTGTTCGTAGTGACACTGTCCATGGTGACAGTACCTATGGTGAAAGTGTCCGTTGTGATAGTGCTCACGGTGATAGTGCCCACAGTGACAGTGCTAATGTTGACCATTCCCATGGTGACAGTGCCCATGATGACAGTGCTCATGGTGACAGTGCCCACGGAGACAGTGTTCATGGTGACAGTACCCTTGGTGATAGTTTTCATGGTGATAGTGCTCATCGTGGCAGTTCGCATGGTGACAGTGCCCACTTTGAAAGTGCCCATGGTGACAGTACCCATGGTGACTGTGCCCATGGTGACAGTGCCCATGGTGACAGTGCTCATTGTGAGAATTGCCATGGTGACAGTGCTAATGTTGACATTGCCCATGGTGACCGTTCCCATGGTGACAGTTCCCAAGGTGATAGTGCTCATGGTGACAGTTCTATTGGTGACAGTGCACACGGTGAGAATGCCCACACCTACACTGCTCATGTTGATAGTGCTCATGGTGATAGTGCCAATTTTAATAGTGCTCATGGTGACCGTGCCCATGTTGATGTTGCTCAAGGTGACACTGCCCATGGTGATTGTGCTCACGGTGATAGTGCTCATGGTGACACTGCCCTTGGTGATAGTGCCCTTGGTGATAGTGCTCATGGTAATAGTGCTCATGTTGATGCTGCCCATGGTGACAGTGCCCATGGTGACACTGCCCATAGTGACATTTCCCATGGTGACAGTGCTCATGGTGAGAGTTCCCATGGTGACAGTGCACATGTTGACAGTTCCGATGGTGACAGTGCTCACGGTGACAGTGCTCACTGTGGCAGTGCCAATGGTTACAGTGCTCATGGTGGCAGTGTCCATGGTGGCAGTTCCCAAGATGACAGTGCTCATGGTGACATTTCCCATGGTAACAGAACTCAGGATGACAGTGTCCATGGTGACAGTGCCCATGGTGACAGTGTCCATGTTGAAATTGCCCATGGTGACAGTGCTCATGGTGACACTGCCCATGGTGACTGTGCTCATGCTGGCGTTGAACAAGGTTGGAGTTCCCATGGTGAAATTCCTCATGGTGGCACTACCCATGATAATAGTGCTCATGGTGACAGTGTACATCGTGAGAGTGCCCATGGTAACAATGCTCATGGTGAAACTGCCCATGGTGACAGTGCCCAAGGTGATATTCCCATGGTGACAGTGCTCATTTTGACAGTGCACACGGTGACAGTGCCCACAGTGACAGTGCTCACGGTGATAGTGTTAATGGTAATATTGCTCATGGTGACACTGCCCATGGTTATAGTGCTCACGGTGATAGTGTTCATGGTGACAGTTCCCATGGTGACAGTGCCCCCGGTGACAGTGCTCATGGTGACATTGCCCACGGTGACAGTGCTCATGGTGAGAGTTCGCATGGTGACAGTGCCCATGGTTACAGTGCTCATGGTCACACAACCCATGGTGACTGTGCTAAAGCTGGCGGTGTACATGGTTGGAGTTCCCATGGTGAAATTCCTCATGGTGGCACTGCCCATGATGATACTGTTCATGGTGACAGTGTCCATGGTGACAGTGCCTATGGTGACAGTGCCCATTGTGATAGTGCTCACGGTGATAGTGTCCACAGTGACAGTGCTCATGGTGACAGTCCCCATGGTGACAGTGCCCATGATGACAGTGCTCATGGTGACAGTGCCCATGGTGACAGTGCTCATGGTGACAGTGCTCACGGTGACAATGCCCTTGGTGATAGTACCCATGGTGACAGTGCCCATGGTGACATATCCCATGGTGATAGTTCTCATGGTGAGAGTTCCCATGGTGACAATGCTCATGTTGACAGTTACCATGGTGACAGTGTCCATGGTGACAGTGCCCATGGTGAGAGTGCCCATGATGTCAGTTCCCATGGTGAGAGTGCCTATGATGACATTGCCAATGGTGACAGTGCTCATGGTGATAGTGCTCATGGTGATATTTTGCATGCTGACAGTGCCCATGTTGAAAGTGACCAAGGTGACAATTCCCATGGTACAATGCCCATGGTGACAGTGCTCATGGTGAGAGTTCCCATGGTGACAGTGCTCATGTTGACAGTGCCCTTGGTGACCGTTCCCATGGTGACAGTTCCCATGGTGATAGTGCTCTTGGTGACAGTGATAATGGTGACAGTGTACACGGTAACATTGCCCACGGGGACAGTGCTCATTGTGATAGTGCTCATGGGGATAGTGCCCATGGTAATAGTTCTCACGGTGACAGTGCCCATGGTGTTATTGCTCACGGTGACACTGCCCATGGTGATACTGCTCACAGTGACATTTCCCATGGTGACAGTGTTCATGGTAAGAGTTACCATGGTGACAGTGCTCATGTTCACAGTGCCCATGGTGACAGTGTCCATGGTGAACAGTGCTCATGGTGAGAGGGCCCATGGTGACTGTGCCCATGGTGACAGTGCTCATGATGAGAGTTCCCATGTTGACAGTGCCCATGGTGACAGTGCCCTTGGTGACAATGCCCATAGTGACATTTCCAATGGTGACAGTGCTCATAGTGAGAGTTCCCATGGCGACAGTGCCGATGGTGACAGTGCTCATGTTGACAGTGCCCATGGGGACAATGCTGATGGATATAGTGTCCATGGTGATAGTGCTCCTGGGGACAGTGTAGATGGTTACAGTTCCCATGGTGACATTTTCCACAGTGACAGTGCCCATGGTAAGAGTGCCCATGGAGACCGTGTCCATAGTGACAGTTCCCATGGTGACAGTGCTCATGGTGACACTTCCCATGGTGAACAGTGTCCATGGTGACATTTCCGATGGAGACAGTGCTCCTGGTGAGAGTTCCCATGCTGACAGTGCTCACGTTGACAGTGCCCATGGTGACCGTTCCCATGTTGACACTTCCCAAGGTGATAGTGCTCATGGTGACAGTGCTCATGGTGACAGTGCCCATGGTGATAGTGCTCATGGTGATAGTGCCCATGGTAATAGTGCTCACGGTGACAGTGCCCATGGTGATATTGCTCACGGTGACACTGCCTATGGTGATAGTGCACACGGTCATAGTGCTCATTGTGACAGTGCCCATGGTGACTATGCTCATGGTTACAGTGCTCACGGTGATAGTGCTCATGGTGACAGTGCTCATGATGATAGTGCTCATGGTGACAGTTCGCATGGTGATAGGGCCCATGTTGAAAGTGCCCATGGTGAAAGTGCTCATGGTGACACTGCCCATGTTGACTGTGCTCATGCTGGCGGTGTACATGGTTGGAGTTCCGATGGTGAAATTGCTCATGGTAGCACTGCCCATAATGATAGTGCTCATGGTGACAGTGTCCATGGTGACAGTGCCTATGGTGACAGAGCCCATTGTGATAGTGTTCACGGTGATAGTGCCCACAGTGACAGTGCTCATGGTGACAGTTCCTATGGTAACACTGCCCATGATGACAGTGCTCATGGTGACAGTGCCCACGGTGACAGTGCTCATTGTGACACTGCTCACGGTAAAAGTGCCCTTGGTGATAGTACCCATGTTAATAGTGCTCACGGTGACAGTTCACATAGTGACAGTGCCCATTTTGAATGTGCCCATGGTGGCAGTGCCCATGGTGACAGTGCTCATGGTGAGAGTTCCCATGGTGACAGTGCTCATGTTGACAGTGCCCATGGTGTCAGTGCTCATGGTGAGAGTTCCCATGGTGACAGTGCTCATCTTGACAGTGCCCATGGTGACCGTTCCCATGGTGACTGCTCCCACTGTGATAGTGCTCACCGTGATAGTGCCCATGGTGACAGTTCCCATGGATACAGTGCCCATGGTGACAGTGCTCATTGTGACAGTGCCCACGGTGATAGAGCTCATGGTGGCCTTTCGCATGGTGACAGTGCCGATGATGACAGTGCTCATGGTTACAATGCCCAAGGAGACAGTGCTCATGGTGACAGTGCCCTTGGTGATAGTACGCATGGTAATAATGCTCACAGTGACAGTGCCCATGGTGACACTGCACATGGTGACAGTGCCCATGGTGACAGTGCTCACGGTGACAGTGCTCACTGTGGCAGTGCCAATGGTTACAGTGCTCATGGTGGCAGTGTCCATGGTGGCAGTTCCGAAGATGACAGTGCTCATGGTGACATTTCCCATGGTAACAAAGCTCATGATGACAGTGTCCATGGTGACAGTCCCCATGGTGACAGTGGCCATGTTGAAAGCGTCCATGGTGATAGTGCTCATGGTGACACTTCCCATGGTGACTGTGATCATGCTGGCGGTGTACATGGTTGGAGTTCCCATGGTGAAATTCCTCATGGTGGCTCTGCCCATGATGATAGTGCTCATGGTGACGGTTTCCATTGTGAGAGAGCCCATTGTGACAGTGCTCATGGTAACACTGCCCATGGTGACAGTGCTCCTGGTGACAGTGCACACGGTGACAGTGCCCACGGTGAAAGTGCTCACGGTGACAGTGTTCATGGTGATATTGCTCACGGTGACACTGCCCATGGTTATAGTGCTCACGGTGATAGTGCTCATGGTGACAGTTCCCATGGTGACAGTGCCCACACTGACAGTGCTCATGGTGACATTGCCCATGGTGACACTGCTCATGGTGACAGTTCGCATGGTGACAGTGCCCATGGTGACACTGCTCATGGTGACACAGCCCATGGTGACTGTGCTAAAGCTGGCGGTGTACATGATTGGAGTTCTCATGGTGAAATTCCTCATGGTGGCACTGCCCATGATGATAGTGCCCATGGGGACATTTCCCATGGTGACAGTGCTCATGGTGAGAGTTCCCATGGTGACAGTGCTGATCTTGACAGTGCCCATGGTGACCATTCCCATGGTGACAGTTACCATGGTGATAGTGCTCATGGTGACAGTGCACACGATGACAGTGCACACGGTGACAGTGCTCACGGTGATAGTGCTCATGGTGATAGTGCCCATGGTAATAGTGCTCATGGTGACACTGCCCATGGTGATATTGCTCACGGTGACAGTGCCCATGGTGCTAGTGCTCACGGTGATAGTGCTCATGGTGACAGTTCCCATGGTTATAGTGCCCATGTTGACAGTGCTCATGGTGAGAGTGTGCACGGTGACAGTGCTCATGATGACAGTGCTCACGGTGATAGTGCCCTTGGTGATAGTGCTCCTGGTGATAGTGCTCATGGTGACATTGCACATGGTGACTGTGCTCATGCTGGCGGTGTACATGGTTGGAGTTCCCATGGTGAAATTCCTTATGGTGGCAATGCCCATGATGATAGTGCTCATGGTGAGAGTGTCCACGGTGACAGTGCCTATGGTGACAGTGCCCATGGTGACTTTTACCATGGTGACAGTGCTCATGGTGAGAGTTCCCATGGTGACAATGATAATGTTGACCATGCCCATGGTGACAGTGTCCATGGTGACATTGCCCATGGTGAGAGTGCCCATGGTGACAGTGTCCCTGTTGACAGTGCCCATGGTGAGAGTGCTCTTAGTGACAGTTCCCATGGTGCCAGTGCCCATGTTGAAGGTGCCCATGGCGACAGTGCTCATGGTGACACTGCCCATGGTGACTGTGCTCATGCTGGCGGTGTACATGGTTGGAGTTCCCATGGTGAAATTCCTTATGGTGGAACTGCCCATGATGTTAGTGCTCATGGTGAATGTGTCCATGGTGACAGTGCCTATGGTGACAGTGCCCATGTTGACATTTCCCCTGGTGACAGTGCTCATAGTGACATTTCCCATGGTGACAGTGCGCATGGTGACAGTGCTCATGTTGACACTGCCCACGGTGTCAGTGCTCATGTTGACAGTGTCCTTGGTGATAGTACCCATGGTAATAGTGCTCATGGTGACAGTGCCCACGGTGATATTGCTCACGGTGACGCTGCCCATGGTGATAGTGCCAACGGTTACAGTTCTCATGGTGACAGTGCCCATGGTGACAGTGCTCATGTTGACAGTGCCCACGGTGACAGTCCTCATGGTGACAGTGCTCACAGTGACAGTGCCCTTGGTGATATTGCCCATGGTAATAGTGCTCACGGTGACAGTGCCCATGGTGATATTGTTCACGGTGACACTGACCATGGTGATAGTGCTCACGGTGATAGTGCTCATGGTGATAGTTCCCATGGTGACAGTGCCCATGGTGACAGTGCTCATGGTGACAGTGCGCACGGTGAAAATGCTCATGGTGACAGTGTTCACGCTGATAGTGCTCACATTGACAGTGCCCTTGATAATAGTGCTCATGGTAATACTGCTCATGGTGATAGTGCTCATGGTGATAGTTCGCATGGTGATAGTGCCCATGTTGAAAGTGCCCATGGTGCCACTGCTCATGGTGACACTGCCCATGGTGACTGTGCTCATGCTGGCGGTGTACATGGTTGGAGTTCCCATGGTGAAATTCCTTATGGGAGTTCTGCCCATGACAATAGTGCTCATGGTGACACTGTCCATGTTTACAGTGCCTATGGTGACAGTGCCCATTGTGAGAGTGCTCACGGTGATAGTACCCAGAGTGACAGTTCTAATGGTGACAGTGTCCATGGTGACATTGCCCATGATGACAGTGCTCATGGTGACAGTGCCCACAGTGACAGTGCTCATGGTGACACTGATCACGGTAACAGTGCCCTTGGTGATAGTACCCATGTTAATAGTGCTCACGTTGATAGTGCCCATGGTGATATTCCCCATGGTGACAGTGCTCACATTGACAGTGTACACGGTGAAAGTGCCCACGGTGACAGTGTTTATGGTGATATTACTCACGGTGACACTACCCATGCTTATAGTGCTCACGGTGATAGTGCTCATGGTGACAGTTACCATGGTGACAGTGCCCACAGTGACAGTGCTCATGGTGATATTGCCCACGGTGACAGTACTCATGGTTACATTACGCATGGTGACACTGCCCATGGTGACAGTGCTCATGGTGACACAGCCCATGGTGACTGTGCTAAAGCTGGCAGTGTATATGGTTGGAGTTCCCATGGTGAAATTCCTCATGGTGGCACTGCCCATGATGATAGTGTTCATGGTTACAGTGCCCATGGTGACATTTCCCCTGGTGACAGTGCTCATGGTGAGAGTTCCTATGCTGACTGTGCTCATGTTGACAGTGCCCATGGTGACAGTGCCCACGGTGACAGTGCTCACGGTGATAGTGCTCAACGTGATAGTGCCCATGGTAATAGTGCTGATGATGATGCTGCCCATGTTGATATTCCTCACGGTGACACTGCCCATGGTGATAGTGCTCACGGTGATAATGCTCATCGTGACATTTCCCATGGTGACAGTGCCCATGGTGACACTGCTCATAGTGACACTGCCCATGGTGACAGTGCCCATAGTGATAGTGCCCATGGTGACATTTCCCATGGTGACAGTGCTCATGGTGAGAGTTCCCATGCCGACAGTGCCCATGATGACAGTGCTCATGTTGACAGTACCCACGGTGACAGTGCTCATGGTAACAGTGTCACGGTGAGAGTGCCCTTGGTGATAGTACCCATGGTAATAGTGCTCAATGTGCCAGTGCCCATGGTGATATTTCTCACGGTGACACTGCCCATGGTGATTGTGCTCACGGTGATTGTGCTCATGGTGACAGTTTCCATGGTTACAGTGCCCACGGTGACAGTGCCCATGGTGACAGTGCCCACAGTGACATTGCTCATGGTGACAGTGCTCATGGTGATAGTGCTCACGGTGATAGTGCTCACGGTGACAGTGCCCTTGGTGATAGTGCTCATGGTGATAGTGCTCATGGTGGCACTGCCAATGGTCACAATGCTCATGGTGGCAGTGTCCATGGTGGCAGTTCCCAAGATGACAGTGCTCGTGGTGACATTTCCCTTGGTAACAGAGCTCATGATGACAGTGTCCATGGTGACAGTGCCCATGGTGACAGTGGCCATGTAGAAATTGCCCATGGTGACAGTGCACACGGTGACAGTGCCCACAGTGACAGTGCTCACGGTGATAGTGCTTACGGTGATAGTGCTCACGTTGACAGTGCCCTTGGTGATAGTGTTCATGGTAATATTGCTCATGGTGATAGTCCTCATGGTGATAGTTCGCATGGTGAACGTGCCCATGTTGAAAGTGCCCAAGGTGATAGTGCTCATGGTGGCACTGCCCATGGTGACTGTGCTCATGATGGCGGTGTACATGGTTGGAATTCCGATGGTGAAATTCCTCATGGTAGCACTGCCCATGATGTTTGTGCTCATGGTGACAGTGCCTATGGTGACAGTGCCCATTTTGATAGGGCTCACGGTGATAGTGCCCACAGTGACAGTGCTCATTGTGACAGTTCCTATGGTGACAGTGCCCATGATGACAGTGCTCATGGTGACAGTGCCCTTGGTGATAGTGCTCATGGTGATAGTGCTCATGGTGACAGTTCACATGGTGACAGTGCCCATGTTGAAAGTGCCCATGGTGACAGTACCCATGGTGACAGTACGCATGGAGACAGTGCCCATGGTGATAGTACCCATGGAGGCCATGGAGCATTGAGATGACAGTGGTCATGGAGCATTGTGATGAAAATGGTAATGGATCCTTGTGATGACAAGTGTCCTGGGACCCAGTGATGACATTGTTCATGGAGCATTGTGATAACAATGGTCATGGCGAATTGTGATGACAATGTCATGGGGCATTGTGATGGCAGTGGTCATCTAGAAATGTGATTAAAGTTATTATGGAGAACAGTAATGAGAGGGGCCATGGAGCATTGTGATGACAAGTGTCATGGAGCATGGTGAAGAAACGGACATGGAGCATTATAATGACAAGAGTTCTGGAGCCTTGTGATGACAAGGGCATGGAGCATTGTGATTACAGGGGTCATGGGGCATTGTGATGAGTGAGGTCATGGAGCATTGAGATGAAACGGGTCATGGAGCACTGTGATTACAGGGTCCATGGAGCATTGTGATGACAAAGGCCATGGAGCATTGTGATGACAGGTGTCATGGAGCATTGAGATGAAACGTGTCATGGACCATTACGATGACAGCAGTCATGGAGAATTGTGATGACAGTGGCCATGGGGAATTTGGATGAAAGGCATACTGGAGCATTGTGAGGAAATGTTTCATGGAGCATTGTGATGACAAGGGCCATGGAGCATAGTGATGACAGGGGTCATGGGGCATTGTGCTGAAAGCGGTCATGGAGCATTGCGATGAAAAGTGCTATGGAGCATTGTGATGACAAGGGCCATGGAGCATTGTGAATACAAGGGACATGGAGCCTTGTGATGACAAGGGTCATGGATCATTGTAAAAACAGGTATCATTGGGCATTGTGATGACAGGGGCATGGAGCTTTTTTATGTAAGTTGCCATGGAGAAATGTGATGAAAGGGATCATGTGGATTTGTAATGACGAGGGCCATGGAGCATTGTGATGAAACAAATCTTGGAGTATTTTGATGAAAGTTGTCATGGAGCATTGCGATGAAAAGCACCAAGGAACATTGTGATGACAAGGGCCATCGAGCATTGTGATGACAAGTGTCATGGAGCATTGTGATGACAGGTGTCATGGAGCATCGTGATGACAAATGCCATGGAGAATTGTGATGAGATGTGGCCTTGGGCATTGTGATGAATGGGGTCATGGAGTAATGTGATTACAGGGGTCATGGAGCATTGTGATAACAAGTGACATGGAGAAGAGTGATGACAGGCGTCATAGAGCATTGTGATGACAAGTGCCATTTAGCATTTTGATGACAGGGGTCATCAGGCATTGTGTTGACAGGGGTCACGGAGCATTGTGATTACAAAGCCCATAGAGCATTGTGATGACAGCGGTCATGGAGCATTGTGAAGACATGGTCCATGGAGCATTGTGAAAACAAGATTCATGGAGCATTGTGATGACACGGGCATGAAGCATGGTGATGACAACACACCTGGAGCATTGTGATGACAAGGGCATGGAGCATTGTGATTACAGGAGACATGGAGCATTGTGATGACATTGGCAGGGATCATTGTGATTACAGGGATCATGGAGCATTGTGATGACAAGTGTCATGCAATATTGTGCTGACACAGATCATGGAGCATTTTGCTGAAAGTGGCCTTGGAGCACAGTGATGAGAGACGTCATGGGGCATTATGGTGACAGTGGTCAAGGAGCATTGTGATGAAAGTGTTCATGGAGCAACGCGATTATCGGGACAATGGAGCATTGTGAATACAAAGGCCATGGAGCATTGAGATAACAGAGTTCATGGAGCATTGTGATGAAAGTGGTCATGGATCACTGTGATGACAAGTGTCCTGGAACCTAGTGATGACACGGTTCATACAGCATTGAGATGACAAGGGCCAAGGCGAATTGTGATGACACGTGTCATGGGGCATTGTGATGACATTGGTCATCTTGCATTCTGATGACAGTGCTCATGTAGAATTTTGATTAAAGGTATCGTGGAGCACTGTGATGACAAAGGCCAAGGAACATTTTGATGACAAGTGTCATTGAGCAATGGGATGACACGGGAATGGAGTATTATGATGACAAGTGTTCTGGAGCATTGTGATGACAAGGGCATGGAGCATTGTGATGACAGGGGTCATTGAGCATTGTGATTACAAAGACCATGAGGCATTGTGAGGACAGGGGTCATTGAGCATTGTGATTACAAAGACCATGAGGCATTGTGATTACAGGGGTTATGGGGCACTGTGATGACAGGGGGCATGGAGCATTGTGATGAAAATTGTCCTGGAGCATTGTGATGACAGTGGTCACAGAGAATTGGGATGAAAGTTATCATGCAGCATTGTGATGACAACGGTTATGGATCATTTTGATGACAGGGGTCATGGAACATTCTGATAACAAGGTTCATAAAGCATTTTGATGACAGGGGTCATGCAGCATTGTGATGACATGGGCATGGAGCATTGTAGTGATAGGATATCTGGAGCATTGTGATGAAAAGGGGATGGAGCATTTTGATGACAGGATCCAAGGAGCATTGTGCTGACAAAGGCCATAGAGCATTGTGATGACAGGGATCATAGAGCATTGTGATGAGAAAGACCATGGAGCATGGTGATGACAGAGGCCATGGAACATTGTGATGACAAGGCCATGTACCATTGTGATTACAAGGGTCATGGAGCATTGTGATGACAAGGGCAGGGAACCTTGTGGTGACCGGGGTCATGGAGCATTTTGATGACGACTTTCATGGAACGTTGTGATGACAGGGTTCATGGAGCATTGTGTTGAAAGGGAACATGGAGCAGTGTGATTACAGGGTCCATGGAGCATTGTGAATACATAGGCCATGGAACAATGTGATGACAGTGGTCATGTAGCATTGTGATGACAGGGTCATGGAGCATTGTGATTACAGGGGTTATGGGGCACTGTGATGACAGGGGGCATGGAACATTGTGATGAAAATTGTCCTGGAGCATTGTGATGACAGCGGTCACAGAGAATTGGGATGAAAGGTATCATGCAGCATTGTGATGACAACGGTCATGGATCATTTTGATGACAGGGGTCATGGAACATTCTGATAACAAGGTTCATAAAGCATTTTGATGACAGGGGTCATGGAGCATTGTGATGACACGGGCATGGAGCATTGTAATGATAGGATATCAGGAGCATTGTGATGAAAAGGGGATGGAGCATTTTGATGACAGGGTCCAAGGAGCATTGTGCTGACAATGGCATGGAGCATTGTGATGAAAAGGTTACTGGAGCACTGTGAGGAAAGGAATCATGGATCATTGTGATATCAGGGGACATGAAGCTTTGTGATTACAAGGGTTAAGGAGCTTTGTGATGACACGATCAAGGAACATTGTGATGACAAGAATTCTGGAGCATTGTGATGAAAGGGCATGGAGCATTGTGATTCAAGATGACAAGGAGCATTGTGATGATATGGGCAGAGAACTTTGTGATGACAGGGGTCATGGAGAATTGTGATGAAAAGTGTCATGGAACATTGTGCTGACAGGGATCATGGAACTTTTTGGTAAGAGAGGCCTTGGAGAATTGTGATGGCAGGCATCATGGGGCATTGTGATGACAGGGGTTATGGAGCATTGTGATGACAAGGGCGTGGAGCATTGTGATGACAGTGGTCATGGAACATTGTGACGATAAGGGCATCGAGCCGAGTTAGGGACAGTCTAGCGGCCTTGGGACTAAATTCAGTGCCTGAATTAGGCACAGCATAAGGTCTTCAGTTAGCATAAGAGGTAGGACATTAGCTCGGGACAGGTTTAGGGTAAAGGCTTGGAATCGTGTCAGGAAATGACCTAAGGAGAGTGTGAAGACCTTTGTTACTGAGACTCTCAGGGACTTATTCAGAAGCAGCGTTAGGGCTTCAGGTAGGCACAGCATCAGGGCCTGACTTAGGAAGAGCGACAGGGCCTGAGTGAGGCCTGATGTCAGGCCCTTAGCTGGGGACACTGTCAGGGAATGACTTAGGAGCAGCATCAGTGCCTCTGTTGGATCAGCTTTAGGCTCTTAGTTAAAGACATGACCGGAGCCCAAGTTAGTCACAGCGTCAAGGCCTCAGTTAGGGAAAGCTTCAGGGTCTGAGTTACAGACAGCCTCAGGTCTTCACTTAAAGACAGCGACAGGGCTTTCTTAGGGACAGTGTCAGGACCTTGGTTAGAAATGAGTCAGGATATTAGCTCAGGAGAGTGTCAGGATTTTAGTTATTGCTGGCAGCAGGGCCTATATTAAGGACAGATTCCGGGCCTTTGTTAGATTCAGTGTCATGGCCTTAGTTAGGAGTAGTCAGGGCCTTAGTTAGGGAGAGCATTAGGGTTTCAGTTAGCAGAAGATGCAGGAGATTATCTCGGGACAGAGTCAGGTCCCAGGCCAGAGATAGTGCAAGGAGATGACCAAGGGATAACGAGAAGACCTTAGTTATTGAGAGCATCAGGGCCTTAGTTAGCAGCAGCGTGAGCGCCTTAATCAGGACCAGCGCCAGGGCTGGATGTACGGACAGCGTCAGAGCCTAACTGAGGTACAGCAACAGGGCCTAAGTGAGGCCTATCTTTAGGGCCTGAGTAAGGGACAGTATCAGGGCATGACTTAGGAGCAGCATAAAGGCCTCTGTAGGATCAGCATTAGGGTCTTCGTTAAAGCTATTATCAGGGCCTCCGTTAGGGATAGCCTCAAGGCCTCACTTAGGGGCAGCGTCAGGGCTTACTTTGGGAAAGTTTCAGGACCTTGGTAAGACATGGGTCAGGCTATTAGCTCAGGATAATATCAGGTGTTCAGATATTGACGGCAGCAGGGCCTTAGTTAGAGGCAGTGTCAGGGCCTAAGTTAGGACTAGCATCAGAGCCTTTGTTAGGTACAGTGTCAGTGACTGAGTTAGGTGTAGTGTCAGAGCCTTAGTTGGGGACAGTGTCAGGGCCTGCATTAGGACGAGCCTCCAGGCCTCAGTTAGGGACAGGTTCACGGCCTCGGACCTAAATTCAGGGCCTCATTTAGGGACAGAATCAGGGATTTAGCTAGCATAAGGGGATCTACAGCTGAAAGCAACCTGAACACCACCACAAGCAGATGCAGAAGTGAACCATGCACGCTCCTATGAAGGAATATTCCACAGCAGTTGAGTACATTTTGTTTAAAGTTAGTAACACTACAAAAATTATGTTTTGAAGAAAACTATATTCAGAAGATGAAAGAATCTCGTTCTAAAGAATCTCTTTAGCTAATCTCGACATTAGCTAAAGAGAAGGTTAGGTTAAGGTCTAGGGAGAGTGTCAGGAAATGACCTAGGGATAGTGTCAAGACCTTAGTTACTTAGCACATCAGGACCTAATTTAGGAGCAGTGAGTGTCAGGGCTTCGGGTAGGAACAGCGTCAGAGCCTGACTTAGGGAGTGGGACAGGGCCTGAGTGAGGCCTAGCGTCAGGGCCTTAGCTAGAGACAGTGTCAGGGCATGACTTAGGAGCAGCATAAGAGCCACGGTAGGATCAGCCTCAGGGGCTATGTGAAAGATATTATCAGGGCCTCTGTTAGGGACAGCATCAGGGCTTCCTTAGGGACAGTTTCAGGACCTTGGTAAGAGATGGGTCAAGAAATTAGCTCAGGATAGTGTCAGGACTTTAGATATTGACGGCAGCAGGGCCTTAGTTAGGGACAGTGTCAGGCCCTGAATTAGGACGAACATCGAGGCCTTAGGTACGGACAGGGTCACAGCCTCGAGAGTAATTTTAGGCCCTTAGTTAAGGACAGCAGCAGGGCTGTAGTTAGCATAAGAGGCACGACATTTGCTAGGGACAGGGTCAGGTTATGGTCTAGGGATAGTGTCAGGAAAGGACCTAAGCATAGTGTCAAAACCTTAGTTACTGAGAGTATCAGATCCTTATTTAGAACCAGTGTCAGGGCTTCAGGTAGGGACAGCATCAGAGCCTGACTTAGGGAGAGCGACAGGGCCTGAGTGAGGCCTAGCGTCAGGCCCTTAGCTGAGGACACTGTCAGGGCATGACTTAGGAACAGAATCAGCGCCTCTGTTGGATCAGCCTTAGCGTCTTTGTTACAGATATGATCAGGGCCTGACTTAGTCACAGCTTCTAGGCCTCAGTTAGGGAAAGCTTCAGGGCCTGAGTTAGGGACAGCCTCAGTTCTTAACACAGGGACAGCGACAGGGCTTTCTTAGGGACAGTGTCAGGACCTTGGTTAGAAATATGTCAGGATATTAACTCAGGCTAGTGTCCAGTTTTTAGTTATTGCTGACAGCAGGGCCTATATTAGGGGCAAATTCTGAGCCTTACTTAGAGACAGTGTCAGGGCCTGAGTTAGGACTAGCATCAGAGCCCTTGTAAAGTACAGTGTCAGGGACTGAGTTAGGTGTAGTGTCAGGGCTTTAGTTAGGGACAGTGTCAGCGCCTCAGTTAGGATGAGCCTCCAACCTCAGTTAGGGACAGGTTGACGGCCTCGGGGCTAATTTCAGGCTCTTAGTTAGAGACAGCATCAGGGATTTAGTTAGCATAAGAGGCTCGACAATAGCTAAAGACAAGTTTAGGTTAAGATCTAGGGATAGTGTCAGGAAATGACCTAGGGATAGTGTCAAGACCATAGCTAATTAGAGCATCAGTGCCTAATTTAGGCCCAGTGTCAGGGCTTCAGGTAGGGACAGAGTCTTAGCCTGACGTAGGGAGAGCGACAGGGCCTGAGTGATGCCTAGAGTCAGGGCCTTAGCTACGGACAGCGTCAGGGCATGACATAGGATCAACATAAGGGTCTCTGTAAGATCAGCATTAGAGTTTAGTTAAAGACATTATCAGGACCTCTGTGAGGGACAGCCTCAGGGCCTCACTTAGGGACAGTGTCAGGGCTAACGTTGGGAGAGTTTCAGGACCTTGGTAAGACATGGGTCAGGATATTAGCTCAGGATCATGTCAGGACTTTAGATATTGATGGTAGCAGCGCCTACGTTAGGGAAAGTTTCAAGGCGTTAGTTAGGAGTAGAGGGCCTCTGATAGGTCCAGTGTCAGATCCTCAGTTAGCAATAGTGTTAGGGCCTTAGTTAGGGACAGTGTCAGGGCCGGATGTAGGGCGAGCATCTAGGCCTTAGTTCGGGACAGTTTCATGGTCTTGGGACTAAATTCAGTGCCTGAGGTAGGCACAGCCTAAGGACTTCAGTTAGCATAAGAGGCAGGACATTAGCTAGTGGCCGTGTCAGTTTAACATCTAGGGATAGTGTCAGGAAATGACAAAGTGTGAAGACCTTTGTTATGGAGACTCTCAGGACCTTATTCAGAACCAGTGTTAGGGCTTCAGGTAGGGACAGCATCAGAGCCTGACTTAGGGAGAGCGATAGGGTCTGAGTGAGGCCTAGCATCAGACACTTAGTGGGGGACACTATCGGGGCATGACTTAGGAGCAGCATCAGGGCCTCTGTTGGATCAGCCTTAGGGTCTTAGTTAAAGACATGATCAGGGTCTGAGTTAGTCACAGCATCAAGGCCTGAGTTAGGTAGGGAAAGCTTCAGGGCCTCACTTAGGGACAGCGTCAGGGCTTACTTTGGGACAGTTTCAGGACCTTGGTAAGACATGGGTCAGGTTATTAGCTCCGGATAATGTCAGGACTTTAGATGTTGATGGCAGCAGCCCTTAGTTAGAGACAGTGTCAGGCCCTGAGTTACGACTAGCATCAGAGCCTTTGTTAGACACAATGTTCGGGACTGAATTAGGAGTAGAGTCAGGGCCTTAGTTAGTGACAGTGTCAGGGCCTGACTTAGGGAGAGCGACAGGGCCTGAGTGAGGCGTAGCGTCAGGCCCTTAGCTGGGCACACTGTCAGGGCATGACTTTGGAGCAGCATCAGCGTCTTTGCTGGATCAGCATTAAGGTCTTCGTTAGGTACATGATCAGGGCCTGAATTAGTCACAGCTTCAAGGCTTCAGTTCAGGAAAGCTTCAGGGCCTGAGTTAGGGACAGCCTCAGGTCTTCACTTAGGGACAGCGTCAGGGCTTACTTTGGGACAGTTTCAGGACCTTGGAAAGACATAGGTCAGGATATTAGCTCAGGATAATGTCAGGACTTTTGATAGTGATGGCAGCAGGGCCTTAGTTACAGACGGTTTCAGGGCCTGAGTTAGGCCTAGCATCAGAGACTTTGTTAGGTACAGTGTAAGGGACTGAGTTAGGAGTAGTGTCAGGGCCTTGCTTAGGGACAGTGTCAGGGTCTGATTTAGGTGTACTGTCTGAGACCTAGTTAGGGACAGTGCTAGGGCCTGAGTTAGGATTAGTGTCAAGGCCTTATTTAGGACCAATTTCACGGCCTTAGTTTGGACTAGCATCAGAGCCATTGTTAGGAATCGTATGAGGGCCTGAGTTAGGCATACTATCAGGGCCTTAGTTAGGGACAGTTTTAGGGCCTGAGTTAGGATTAGTGTCAAGGCCTTATTTAGGACCAATTTTAGGGCTTTAGTTTGGACTAGCAACAAAGCCTTTGTTAGGTATCATGTCGGGGCCTCAGTTAGGTGTAGTGTCAGGGCCATTGTTAGGGACAGTATCAGGGCCTGACTTAGGAGACGTTCAGGGCCTTAGCCAAGGAAAGTGTCAGGGCCTTAGTTAGGGACATTATCAGGGCCTGAATTAGCAGTAGTGTCCAAAGTCCTTAGTGAGGAGAGTAAGGAGTAAGTCAGGACTCAGGCCCTGACACTGTTCTTAAATAAGGCCCTGACATTACCTGGAACACAGGTCCTGATCTGATTCCTATCATAGGCGCTGATGTTGGACTTAACTAAGGCTCTGATATTGGTCCTAACTAAAGTTGTGACACTACTCTTAACTCAGGCCCTGACACTGTCCCTAACAAAGCCTCTGACACTACTCCTAAATCAGGCTCTGACACTGTCCCTAACTAAGGCCCTGACGTACACCTAACTCAGGCCCTGACACTGTCTCTAACTAAGGCCCTGATACTACTCCAAACTCAGCACTGACACTGTCACTAACTAAGGCCCTGACATTATTCATAGCTCACACCCTAACACAACTCCTAAATCATGCCCTGACAATGTCCGTAACTAAGGCCCTGACACTACTCCTATCTCAAGCAATGACACTGTCCTTAACTTAGGCCCTGACTCTACTCCTGACTCAGGCACTGACACTGGCCCTAACTTAGGCCGTGACGCTACTCCTAACTAAGCAACTGACACTGTCCCTAACTAAGGCCCGGACACTACTCCTTACTCAGGCGCTGATAATATCACTAACTAAGGCCGTGACACTACTCCCAAAATAGGCATTGAGACTGTCCCTAAATACGCCCTGACAGTACTCCCAACTCAGGCACTGACACTGTCCCTAACTAAGGCCCTGACAGTACTCCCAAACTACGCACTGACATTGTCCCTAACTAAGGTCTTGACATTACTCTCAACTCAGGCACTAACACTGTCCCTAACTAAGGACTTGACACTACTCTTAACTCAGGCCCTGGCACAGTCCCTAACAAAGGCCTGACACTACCCCCAACTCTGGCACTGAGAGTGTCCCTAACTACGGCCATCACACTACTCCTAACTCAGGCACTGACGCTGTCCCTAAGTAAGGCCCTGACACTACTCCCAACGCAGGCACTGACGGTGTCCCTAACTAAGGCTCTGACACTACTCCCAACGCAGGCACTGACGGTGTCCCTTACTAAGTCTCTGACACTACTCCCAACACAGGCATTGACACTGTCCCTAACTAAGGCTCTCACACTACTACTTACTTAGGCATTGACACGCTACCTAACTAAGGCCCTGAGACTACTTCTACCTCAGACCCTGACACTGTCCCTAACGAAGGGCCTGATACTACTCCCAACGCAGGCACTCACGGTGTCCCTAACTAAGGCTCTGACACTACTCCCAACGCAGGCACTGACGGTGTCCCTTACTAAGTCTCTGACACTACTCCCAACACAGGCATTGACACTCTCCCTCACTAAGGCCTTGACACTACTTTTAACTCATGCCCTGATGCTGTCCCCAGAAAAGACCCTGAGACTATTCCCAACACAGGCACTGACACTCTCCCTAACTAAGACCCTGACACTACTCCCATTGCAGCCACTGACACTGTCCCTAATGCCCTGACACTACTTCCTACTCAGGCACTGACACTGTCCCTAACTAGGCCCTGACACTACTCCCAACTCAGGCCCTGACACTGTCCCTAACTAAGGCCCTGACATAACTCCCAACTCTGGCACTGACACTTTCTCTAACTAAGGCCCTGAAACTACTCCCAACTCAGGCACTGACCCTGTCCCTAACTAGGACCTGACACTACTCCCAACTCAGGCACTGACACTGTCCCTAACTAAGGGCCTGACATAACTCCCAACTCCGGCACTGACACTTTCTCTAACTACGGCACTGAAACTACTCCCAACTCAGGCACTGACCCTGTCCCTAACTAGGCCCTGACACTACTCCCAACTCAGGCACTGACACTGTCCCTAACTAAGGCCCTGACATAACTGCCAAACCCGGCACTGACACTTTCTCTAACTAAGGCCCTGAAACTACTCACAACTCAGGCCCTGACACTGTTCCTAACTACCGGTCTCAGACTACTCCTAACTTAGGCGCTGACACTATTCCTAACACAGTCACTGACACTGTCCCTAACTAAGGTCCTGAGACTATTCTTAACTCAGTCCCTGACACTGTCCATAACTTAAGCCACGTCACTACTCCCAACTCAGGCACTGAGGCTGTTCCTAACTAAGGGTCTGACACGACTCCAAACTGAGACACTGACACTCTTCCAAATTAAGGCCTTGACACTACTCTTAACTCAGGCCCTGACACTGTCCATAATAAAGACCCTGACAAAAATCCCAACTTAGGCACTGACAATGTCCGTAACTAAGGCCCTGACACTATTCCCATCTCAGCCACTGACACTGTCCCTAACTATGGCCCTGACACTATTCCCAACGCAAGCACTGGTGCTGTCCCTAACTAAGGCACTGGCACTACTCCCAACTCGCCCTGGCGCTGTCCCTAACTAAGGCTCTGACACTACTCCCAATTCAGGCAATGACAGTGTCCCTAACTGAGGCAATGACACTACTCCCAACTCAAGCACTAAGGCTCTGGATCATTGTGATGACAAGCGCCATGGAGCATTGTGATGACAAGGGCCATGGAGAATTGTGATGACGGGTCCTGGAGCATTGTGGCGACAAGGGCCATGGAGCATTTTGATTACAGGGGTCATGGGGCATTGTGATGAAAGTGGTCATGGAGCACTGTGATTAAAGTGGTCATGGAGCATTGTGATAAAAGTGGTCATGGAGCATTGTGATGAAAAGTGCTATGGAGCATTGGGATGACAGGGGTCATGGAGCATTGTGATGACAGATGCGTGGAGATTTGTGATGACGAGGACCATGGAGCATTGAGATTATAAGCATCATGCAGCATTGTGATGACAGGGGCCATGGAGCATTTTAATGACAAGAGACATGGAGCATTGTGATGACAGAAGTCATGGAGCATTGTGGTGACCAGCGGCATGGAGCATTGTGAAGAAAGGGGTACTGTAACATTGTGAAGAAAGGGTCAAGGAGCATTTTGATTACAAGGATCATGGAGCATTGTGATGACAAGGGTCATGGAGCATTGTGATGACAAGAGTCATGGAGACTTGTGATGACAGGGGGCATGGAGCTTTGTGATTTCACAGACATGTAGCATTTGAGACAATGGTCATGGAGCATTGTGATGAAAGGGGTCATGGAGCATTGTGATGATAAGGGCATGGAGCATTGTGATGACAATGGCATGTAGCATTGCGATGACAAAAGTCATGGAGCATTGTGATGACAGGGGTTATGGAGCATTGTGATGACAAGGGCGTGGAGCATTGTGATGACAGTGGTCATGGAACATTGTGACGATAAGGGCATCGAGCCGAGTTAGGGACAGTCTAGCGGCCTTGGGACTAAATTCAGTGCCTGAATTAGGCACAGCATAAGGTCTTCAGTTAGCATAAGAGGTAGGACATTAGCTCGGGACAGGTTTAGGGTAAAGGCTTGGAATCGTGTCAGGAAATGACCTAAGGAGAGTGTGAAGACCTTTGTTACTGAGACTCTCAGGGACTTATTCAGAAGCAGCGTTAGGGCTTCAGGTAGGCACAGCATCAGGGCCTGACTTAGGAAGAGCGACAGGGCCTGAGTGAGGCCTGATGTCAGGCCCTTAGCTGGGGACACTGTCAGGGAATGACTTAGGAGCAGCATCAGTGCCTCTGTTGGATCAGCTTTAGGCTCTTAGTTAAAGACATGACCGGAGCCCAAGTTAGTCACAGCGTCAAGGCCTCAGTTAGGGAAAGCTTCAGGGTCTGAGTTACAGACAGCCTCAGGTCTTCACTTAAAGACAGCGACAGGGCTTTCTTAGGGACAGTGTCAGGACCTTGGTTAGAAATGAGTCAGGATATTAGCTCAGGAGAGTGTCAGGATTTTAGTTATTGCTGGCAGCAGGGCCTATATTAAGGACAGATTCCGGGCCTTTGTTAGATTCAGTGTCATGGCCTTAGTTAGGAGTAGTCAGGGCCTTAGTTAGGGAGAGCATTAGGGTTTCAGTTAGCAGAAGATGCAGGAGATTATCTCGGGACAGAGTCAGGTCCCAGGCCAGAGATAGTGCAAGGAGATGACCAAGGGCTAACGAGAAGACCTTAGTTATTGAGAGCATCAGGGCCTTAGTTAGCAGCAGCGTGAGCGCCTTAATCAGGACCAGCGCCAGGGCTGGATGTACGGACAGCGTCAGAGCCTAACTGAGGTACAGCAACAGGGCCTAAGTGAGGCCTATCTTTAGGGCCTGAGTAAGGGACAGTATCAGGGCATGACTTAGGAGCAGCATAAAGGCCTCTGTAGGATCAGCATTAGGGTCTTTGTTAAAGCTATTAGCAGGGCCTCCGTTAGGGATAGCCTCAAGGCCTCACTTAGGGGCAGCGTCAGGGCTTACTTTGGGAAAGTTTCAGGACCTTGGTAAGACATGGGTCAGGCTATTAGCTCAGGATAATATCAGGTGTTCAGATATTGACGGCAGCAGGGCCTTAGTTAGAGGCAGTGTCAGGGCCTAAGTTAGGACTAGCATCAGAGCCTTTGTTAGGTACAGTGTCAGTGACTGAGTTAGGTGTAGTGTCAGAGCCTTAGTTGGGGACAGTGTCAGGGCCTGCATTAGGACGAGCCTCCAGGCCTCAGTTAGGGACAGGTTCACGGCCTCGGACCTAAATTCAGGGCCTCATTTAGGGACAGAATCAGGGATTTAGCTAGCATAAGGGGATCTACAGCTGAAAGCAACCTGAACACCACCACAAGCAGATGCAGAAGTGAACCATGCACGCTCCTATGAAGGAATATTCCACAGCAGTTGAGTACATTTTGTTTAAAGTTAGTAACACTACAAAAATTATGTTTTGAAGAAAACTATATTCAGAAGATGAAAGAATCTCGTTCTAAAGAATCTCTTTAGCTAATCTCGACATTAGCTAAAGAGAAGGTTAGGTTAAGGTCTAGGGAGAGTGTCAGGAAATGACCTAGGGATAGTGTCAAGACCTTAGTTACTTAGCACATCAGGACCTAATTTAGGAGCAGTGAGTGTCAGGGCTTCGGGTAGGAACAGCGTCAGAGCCTGACTTAGGGAGTGGGACAGGGCCTGAGTGAGGCCTAGCGTCAGGGCCTTAGCTAGAGACAGTGTCAGGGCATGACTTAGGAGCAGCATAAGAGCCACGGTAGGATCAGCCTCAGGGGCTATGTGAAAGATATTATCAGGGCCTCTGTTAGGGACAGCATCAGGGCTTCCTTAGGGACAGTTTCAGGACCTTGGTAAGAGATGGGTCAAGAAATTAGCTCAGGATAGTGTCAGGACTTTAGATATTGACGGCAGCAGGGCCTTAGTTAGGGACAGTGTCAGGCCCTGAATTAGGACGAACATCGAGGCCTTAGGTACGGACAGGGTCACAGCCTCGAGAGTAATTTTAGGCCCTTAGTTAAGGACAGCAGCAGGGCTGTAGTTAGCATAAGAGGCACGACATTTGCTAGGGACAGGGTCAGGTTATGGTCTAGGGATAGTGTCAGGAAAGGACCTAAGCATAGTGTCAAAACCTTAGTTACTGAGAGTATCAGATCCTTATTTAGAACCAGTGTCAGGGCTTCAGGTAGGGACAGCATCAGAGCCTGACTTAGGGAGAGCGACAGGGCCTGAGTGAGGCCTAGCGTCAGGCCCTTAGCTGAGGACACTGTCAGGGCATGACTTAGGAACAGAATCAGCGCCTCTGTTGGATCAGCCTTAGCGTCTTTGTTACAGATATGATCAGGGCCTGACTTAGTCACAGCTTCTAGGCCTCAGTTAGGGAAAGCTTCAGGGCCTGAGTTAGGGACAGCCTCAGTTCTTAACACAGGGACAGCGACAGGGCTTTCTTAGGGACAGTGTCAGGACCTTGGTTAGAAATATGTCAGGATATTAACTCAGGCTAGTGTCCAGTTTTTAGTTATTGCTGACAGCAGGGCCTATATTAGGGGCAAATTCTGAGCCTTACTTAGAGACAGTGTCAGGGCCTGAGTTAGGACTAGCATCAGAGCCCTTGTAAAGTACAGTGTCAGGGACTGAGTTAGGTGTAGTGTCAGGGCTTTAGTTAGGGACAGTGTCAGCGCCTCAGTTAGGATGAGCCTCCAACCTCAGTTAGGGACAGGTTGACGGCCTCGGGGCTAATTTCAGGCTCTTAGTTAGAGACAGCATCAGGGATTTAGTTAGCATAAGAGGCTCGACAATAGCTAAAGACAAGTTTAGGTTAAGATCTAGGGATAGTGTCAGGAAATGACCTAGGGATAGTGTCAAGACCATAGCTAATTAGAGCATCAGTGCCTAATTTAGGCCCAGTGTCAGGGCTTCAGGTAGGGACAGAGTCTTAGCCTGACGTAGGGAGAGCGACAGGGCCTGAGTGATGCCTAGAGTCAGGGCCTTAGCTACGGACAGCGTCAGGGCATGACATAGGATCAACATAAGGGTCTCTGTAAGATCAGCATTAGAGTTTAGTTAAAGACATTATCAGGACCTCTGTGAGGGACAGCCTCAGGGCCTCACTTAGGGACAGTGTCAGGGCTAACGTTGGGAGAGTTTCAGGACCTTGGTAAGACATGGGTCAGGATATTAGCTCAGGATCATGTCAGGACTTTAGATATTGATGGTAGCAGCGCCTACGTTAGGGAAAGTTTCAAGGCGTTAGTTAGGAGTAGAGGGCCTCTGATAGGTCCAGTGTCAGATCCTCAGTTAGCAATAGTGTTAGGGCCTTAGTTAGGGACAGTGTCAGGGCCGGATGTAGGGCGAGCATCTAGGCCTTAGTTCGGGACAGTTTCATGGTCTTGGGACTAAATTCAGTGCCTGAGGTAGGCACAGCCTAAGGACTTCAGTTAGCATAAGAGGCAGGACATTAGCTAGTGGCCGTGTCAGTTTAACATCTAGGGATAGTGTCAGGAAATGACAAAGTGTGAAGACCTTTGTTATGGAGACTCTCAGGACCTTATTCAGAACCAGTGTTAGGGCTTCAGGTAGGGACAGCATCAGAGCCTGACTTAGGGAGAGCGATAGGGTCTGAGTGAGGCCTAGCATCAGACACTTAGTGGGGGACACTATCGGGGCATGACTTAGGAGCAGCATCAGGGCCTCTGTTGGATCAGCCTTAGGGTCTTAGTTAAAGACATGATCAGGGTCTGAGTTAGTCACAGCATCAAGGCCTGAGTTAGGTAGGGAAAGCTTCAGGGCCTCACTTAGGGACAGCGTCAGGGCTTACTTTGGGACAGTTTCAGGACCTTGGTAAGACATGGGTCAGGTTATTAGCTCCGGATAATGTCAGGACTTTAGATGTTGATGGCAGCAGCCCTTAGTTAGAGACAGTGTCAGGCCCTGAGTTACGACTAGCATCAGAGCCTTTGTTAGACACAATGTTCGGGACTGAATTAGGAGTAGAGTCAGGGCCTTAGTTAGTGACAGTGTCAGGGCCTGACTTAGGGAGAGCGACAGGGCCTGAGTGAGGCGTAGCGTCAGGCCCTTAGCTGGGCACACTGTCAGGGCATGACTTTGGAGCAGCATCAGCGTCTTTGCTGGATCAGCATTAAGGTCTTCGTTAGGTACATGATCAGGGCCTGAATTAGTCACAGCTTCAAGGCTTCAGTTCAGGAAAGCTTCAGGGCCTGAGTTAGGGACAGCCTCAGGTCTTCACTTAGGGACAGCGTCAGGGCTTACTTTGGGACAGTTTCAGGACCTTGGAAAGACATAGGTCAGGATATTAGCTCAGGATAATGTCAGGACTTTTGATAGTGATGGCAGCAGGGCCTTAGTTACAGACGGTTTCAGGGCCTGAGTTAGGCCTAGCATCAGAGACTTTGTTAGGTACAGTGTAAGGGACTGAGTTAGGAGTAGTGTCAGGGCCTTGCTTAGGGACAGTGTCAGGGTCTGATTTAGGTGTACTGTCTGAGACCTAGTTAGGGACAGTGCTAGGGCCTGAGTTAGGATTAGTGTCAAGGCCTTATTTAGGACCAATTTCACGGCCTTAGTTTGGACTAGCATCAGAGCCATTGTTAGGAATCGTATGAGGGCCTGAGTTAGGCATACTATCAGGGCCTTAGTTAGGGACAGTTTTAGGGCCTGAGTTAGGATTAGTGTCAAGGCCTTATTTAGGACCAATTTTAGGGCTTTAGTTTGGACTAGCAACAAAGCCTTTGTTAGGTATCATGTCGGGGCCTCAGTTAGGTGTAGTGTCAGGGCCATTGTTAGGGACAGTATCAGGGCCTGACTTAGGAGACGTTCAGGGCCTTAGCCAAGGAAAGTGTCAGGGCCTTAGTTAGGGACATTATCAGGGCCTGAATTAGCAGTAGTGTCCAAAGTCCTTAGTGAGGAGAGTAAGGAGTAAGTCAGGACTCAGGCCCTGACACTGTTCTTAAATAAGGCCCTGACATTACCTGGAACACAGGTCCTGATCTGATTCCTATCATAGGCGCTGATGTTGGACTTAACTAAGGCTCTGATATTGGTCCTAACTAAAGTTGTGACACTACTCTTAACTCAGGCCCTGACACTGTCCCTAACAAAGCCTCTGACACTACTCCTAAATCAGGCTCTGACACTGTCCCTAACTAAGGCCCTGACGTACACCTAACTCAGGCCCTGACACTGTCTCTAACTAAGGCCCTGATACTACTCCAAACTCAGCACTGACACTGTCACTAACTAAGGCCCTGACATTATTCATAGCTCACACCCTAACACAACTCCTAAATCATGCCCTGACAATGTCCGTAACTAAGGCCCTGACACTACTCCTATCTCAAGCAATGACACTGTCCTTAACTTAGGCCCTGACTCTACTCCTGACTCAGGCACTGACACTGGCCCTAACTTAGGCCGTGACGCTACTCCTAACTAAGCAACTGACACTGTCCCTAACTAAGGCCCGGACACTACTCCTTACTCAGGCGCTGATAATATCACTAACTAAGGCCGTGACACTACTCCCAAAATAGGCATTGAGACTGTCCCTAAATACGCCCTGACAGTACTCCCAACTCAGGCACTGACACTGTCCCTAACTAAGGCCCTGACAGTACTCCCAAACTACGCACTGACATTGTCCCTAACTAAGGTCTTGACATTACTCTCAACTCAGGCACTAACACTGTCCCTAACTAAGGACTTGACACTACTCTTAACTCAGGCCCTGGCACAGTCCCTAACAAAGGCCTGACACTACCCCCAACTCTGGCACTGAGAGTGTCCCTAACTACGGCCATCACACTACTCCTAACTCAGGCACTGACGCTGTCCCTAAGTAAGGCCCTGACACTACTCCCAACGCAGGCACTGACGGTGTCCCTAACTAAGGCTCTGACACTACTCCCAACGCAGGCACTGACGGTGTCCCTTACTAAGTCTCTGACACTACTCCCAACACAGGCATTGACACTGTCCCTAACTAAGGCTCTCACACTACTACTTACTTAGGCATTGACACGCTACCTAACTAAGGCCCTGAGACTACTTCTACCTCAGACCCTGACACTGTCCCTAACGAAGGGCCTGATACTACTCCCAACGCAGGCACTCACGGTGTCCCTAACTAAGGCTCTGACACTACTCCCAACGCAGGCACTGACGGTGTCCCTTACTAAGTCTCTGACACTACTCCCAACACAGGCATTGACACTCTCCCTCACTAAGGCCTTGACACTACTTTTAACTCATGCCCTGATGCTGTCCCCAGAAAAGACCCTGAGACTATTCCCAACACAGGCACTGACACTCTCCCTAACTAAGACCCTGACACTACTCCCATTGCAGCCACTGACACTGTCCCTAATGCCCTGACACTACTTCCTACTCAGGCACTGACACTGTCCCTAACTAGGCCCTGACACTACTCCCAACTCAGGCCCTGACACTGTCCCTAACTAAGGCCCTGACATAACTCCCAACTCTGGCACTGACACTTTCTCTAACTAAGGCCCTGAAACTACTCCCAACTCAGGCACTGACCCTGTCCCTAACTAGGACCTGACACTACTCCCAACTCAGGCACTGACACTGTCCCTAACTAAGGGCCTGACATAACTCCCAACTCCGGCACTGACACTTTCTCTAACTACGGCACTGAAACTACTCCCAACTCAGGCACTGACCCTGTCCCTAACTAGGCCCTGACACTACTCCCAACTCAGGCACTGACACTGTCCCTAACTAAGGCCCTGACATAACTGCCAAACCCGGCACTGACACTTTCTCTAACTAAGGCCCTGAAACTACTCACAACTCAGGCCCTGACACTGTTCCTAACTACCGGTCTCAGACTACTCCTAACTTAGGCGCTGACACTATTCCTAACACAGTCACTGACACTGTCCCTAACTAAGGTCCTGAGACTATTCTTAACTCAGTCCCTGACACTGTCCATAACTTAAGCCACGTCACTACTCCCAACTCAGGCACTGAGGCTGTTCCTAACTAAGGGTCTGACACGACTCCAAACTGAGACACTGACACTCTTCCAAATTAAGGCCTTGACACTACTCTTAACTCAGGCCCTGACACTGTCCATAATAAAGACCCTGACAAAAATCCCAACTTAGGCACTGACAATGTCCGTAACTAAGGCCCTGACACTATTCCCATCTCAGCCACTGACACTGTCCCTAACTATGGCCCTGACACTATTCCCAACGCAAGCACTGGTGCTGTCCCTAACTAAGGCACTGGCACTACTCCCAACTCGCCCTGGCGCTGTCCCTAACTAAGGCTCTGACACTACTCCCAATTCAGGCAATGACAGTGTCCCTAACTGAGGCAATGACACTACTCCCAACTCAAGCACTAAGGCTCTGGATCATTGTGATGACAAGCGCCATGGAGCATTGTGATGACAAGGGCCATGGAGAATTGTGATGACGGGTCCTGGAGCATTGTGGCGACAAGGGCCATGGAGCATTTTGATTACAGGGGTCATGGGGCATTGTGATGAAAGTGGTCATGGAGCACTGTGATTAAAGTGGTCATGGAGCATTGTGATAAAAGTGGTCATGGAGCATTGTGATGAAAAGTGCTATGGAGCATTGGGATGACAGGGGTCATGGAGCATTGTGATGACAGATGCGTGGAGATTTGTGATGACGAGGACCATGGAGCATTGAGATTATAAGCATCATGCAGCATTGTGATGACAGGGGCCATGGAGCATTTTAATGACAAGAGACATGGAGCATTGTGATGACAGAAGTCATGGAGCATTGTGGTGACCAGCGGCATGGAGCATTGTGAAGAAAGGGGTACTGTAACATTGTGAAGAAAGGGTCAAGGAGCATTTTGATTACAAGGATCATGGAGCATTGTGATGACAAGGGTCATGGAGCATTGTGATGACAAGAGTCATGGAGACTTGTGATGACAGGGGGCATGGAGCTTTGTGATTTCACAGACATGTAGCATTTGAGACAATGGTCATGGAGCATTGTGATGAAAGGGGTCATGGAGCATTGTGATGATAAGGGCATGGAGCATTGTGATGACAATGGCATGTAGCATTGCGATGACAAAAGTCATGGAGCATTGTGATGACAGGGGTTATGGAGCATTGTGATGACAAGGGCGTGGAGCATTGTGATGACAGTGGTCATGGAACATTGTGACGATAAGGGCATCGAGCCGAGTTAGGGACAGTCTAGCGGCCTTGGGACTAAATTCAGTGCCTGAATTAGGCACAGCATAAGGTCTTCAGTTAGCATAAGAGGTAGGACATTAGCTCGGGACAGGTTTAGGGTAAAGGCTTGGAATCGTGTCAGGAAATGACCTAAGGAGAGTGTGAAGACCTTTGTTACTGAGACTCTCAGGGACTTATTCAGAAGCAGCGTTAGGGCTTCAGGTAGGCACAGCATCAGGGCCTGACTTAGGAAGAGCGACAGGGCCTGAGTGAGGCCTGATGTCAGGCCCTTAGCTGGGGACACTGTCAGGGAATGACTTAGGAGCAGCATCAGTGCCTCTGTTGGATCAGCTTTAGGCTCTTAGTTAAAGACATGACCGGAGCCCAAGTTAGTCACAGCGTCAAGGCCTCAGTTAGGGAAAGCTTCAGGGTCTGAGTTACAGACAGCCTCAGGTCTTCACTTAAAGACAGCGACAGGGCTTTCTTAGGGACAGTGTCAGGACCTTGGTTAGAAATGAGTCAGGATATTAGCTCAGGAGAGTGTCAGGATTTTAGTTATTGCTGGCAGCAGGGCCTATATTAAGGACAGATTCCGGGCCTTTGTTAGATTCAGTGTCATGGCCTTAGTTAGGAGTAGTCAGGGCCTTAGTTAGGGAGAGCATTAGGGTTTCAGTTAGCAGAAGATGCAGGAGATTATCTCGGGACAGAGTCAGGTCCCAGGCCAGAGATAGTGCAAGGAGATGACCAAGGGCTAACGAGAAGACCTTAGTTATTGAGAGCATCAGGGCCTTAGTTAGCAGCAGCGTGAGCGCCTTAATCAGGACCAGCGCCAGGGCTGGATGTACGGACAGCGTCAGAGCCTAACTGAGGTACAGCAACAGGGCCTAAGTGAGGCCTATCTTTAGGGCCTGAGTAAGGGACAGTATCAGGGCATGACTTAGGAGCAGCATAAAGGCCTCTGTAGGATCAGCATTAGGGTCTTTGTTAAAGCTATTAGCAGGGCCTCCGTTAGGGATAGCCTCAAGGCCTCACTTAGGGGCAGCGTCAGGGCTTACTTTGGGAAAGTTTCAGGACCTTGGTAAGACATGGGTCAGGCTATTAGCTCAGGATAATATCAGGTGTTCAGATATTGACGGCAGCAGGGCCTTAGTTAGAGGCAGTGTCAGGGCCTAAGTTAGGACTAGCATCAGAGCCTTTGTTAGGTACAGTGTCAGTGACTGAGTTAGGTGTAGTGTCAGAGCCTTAGTTGGGGACAGTGTCAGGGCCTGCATTAGGACGAGCCTCCAGGCCTCAGTTAGGGACAGGTTCACGGCCTCGGACCTAAATTCAGGGCCTCATTTAGGGACAGAATCAGGGATTTAGCTAGCATAAGGGGATCTACAGCTGAAAGCAACCTGAACACCACCACAAGCAGATGCAGAAGTGAACCATGCACGCTCCTATGAAGGAATATTCCACAGCAGTTGAGTACATTTTGTTTAAAGTTAGTAACACTACAAAAATTATGTTTTGAAGAAAACTATATTCAGAAGATGAAAGAATCTCGTTCTAAAGAATCTCTTTAGCTAATCTCGACATTAGCTAAAGAGAAGGTTAGGTTAAGGTCTAGGGAGAGTGTCAGGAAATGACCTAGGGATAGTGTCAAGACCTTAGTTACTTAGCACATCAGGACCTAATTTAGGAGCAGTGAGTGTCAGGGCTTCGGGTAGGAACAGCGTCAGAGCCTGACTTAGGGAGTGGGACAGGGCCTGAGTGAGGCCTAGCGTCAGGGCCTTAGCTAGAGACAGTGTCAGGGCATGACTTAGGAGCAGCATAAGAGCCACGGTAGGATCAGCCTCAGGGGCTATGTGAAAGATATTATCAGGGCCTCTGTTAGGGACAGCATCAGGGCTTCCTTAGGGACAGTTTCAGGACCTTGGTAAGAGATGGGTCAAGAAATTAGCTCAGGATAGTGTCAGGACTTTAGATATTGACGGCAGCAGGGCCTTAGTTAGGGACAGTGTCAGGCCCTGAATTAGGACGAACATCGAGGCCTTAGGTACGGACAGGGTCACAGCCTCGAGAGTAATTTTAGGCCCTTAGTTAAGGACAGCAGCAGGGCTGTAGTTAGCATAAGAGGCACGACATTTGCTAGGGACAGGGTCAGGTTATGGTCTAGGGATAGTGTCAGGAAAGGACCTAAGCATAGTGTCAAAACCTTAGTTACTGAGAGTATCAGATCCTTATTTAGAACCAGTGTCAGGGCTTCAGGTAGGGACAGCATCAGAGCCTGACTTAGGGAGAGCGACAGGGCCTGAGTGAGGCCTAGCGTCAGGCCCTTAGCTGAGGACACTGTCAGGGCATGACTTAGGAACAGAATCAGCGCCTCTGTTGGATCAGCCTTAGCGTCTTTGTTACAGATATGATCAGGGCCTGACTTAGTCACAGCTTCTAGGCCTCAGTTAGGGAAAGCTTCAGGGCCTGAGTTAGGGACAGCCTCAGTTCTTAACACAGGGACAGCGACAGGGCTTTCTTAGGGACAGTGTCAGGACCTTGGTTAGAAATATGTCAGGATATTAACTCAGGCTAGTGTCCAGTTTTTAGTTATTGCTGACAGCAGGGCCTATATTAGGGGCAAATTCTGAGCCTTACTTAGAGACAGTGTCAGGGCCTGAGTTAGGACTAGCATCAGAGCCCTTGTAAAGTACAGTGTCAGGGACTGAGTTAGGTGTAGTGTCAGGGCTTTAGTTAGGGACAGTGTCAGCGCCTCAGTTAGGATGAGCCTCCAACCTCAGTTAGGGACAGGTTGACGGCCTCGGGGCTAATTTCAGGCTCTTAGTTAGAGACAGCATCAGGGATTTAGTTAGCATAAGAGGCTCGACAATAGCTAAAGACAAGTTTAGGTTAAGATCTAGGGATAGTGTCAGGAAATGACCTAGGGATAGTGTCAAGACCATAGCTAATTAGAGCATCAGTGCCTAATTTAGGCCCAGTGTCAGGGCTTCAGGTAGGGACAGAGTCTTAGCCTGACGTAGGGAGAGCGACAGGGCCTGAGTGATGCCTAGAGTCAGGGCCTTAGCTACGGACAGCGTCAGGGCATGACATAGGATCAACATAAGGGTCTCTGTAAGATCAGCATTAGAGTTTAGTTAAAGACATTATCAGGACCTCTGTGAGGGACAGCCTCAGGGCCTCACTTAGGGACAGTGTCAGGGCTAACGTTGGGAGAGTTTCAGGACCTTGGTAAGACATGGGTCAGGATATTAGCTCAGGATCATGTCAGGACTTTAGATATTGATGGTAGCAGCGCCTACGTTAGGGAAAGTTTCAAGGCGTTAGTTAGGAGTAGAGGGCCTCTGATAGGTCCAGTGTCAGATCCTCAGTTAGCAATAGTGTTAGGGCCTTAGTTAGGGACAGTGTCAGGGCCGGATGTAGGGCGAGCATCTAGGCCTTAGTTCGGGACAGTTTCATGGTCTTGGGACTAAATTCAGTGCCTGAGGTAGGCACAGCCTAAGGACTTCAGTTAGCATAAGAGGCAGGACATTAGCTAGTGGCCGTGTCAGTTTAACATCTAGGGATAGTGTCAGGAAATGACAAAGTGTGAAGACCTTTGTTATGGAGACTCTCAGGACCTTATTCAGAACCAGTGTTAGGGCTTCAGGTAGGGACAGCATCAGAGCCTGACTTAGGGAGAGCGATAGGGTCTGAGTGAGGCCTAGCATCAGACACTTAGTGGGGGACACTATCGGGGCATGACTTAGGAGCAGCATCAGGGCCTCTGTTGGATCAGCCTTAGGGTCTTAGTTAAAGACATGATCAGGGTCTGAGTTAGTCACAGCATCAAGGCCTGAGTTAGGTAGGGAAAGCTTCAGGGCCTCACTTAGGGACAGCGTCAGGGCTTACTTTGGGACAGTTTCAGGACCTTGGTAAGACATGGGTCAGGTTATTAGCTCCGGATAATGTCAGGACTTTAGATGTTGATGGCAGCAGCCCTTAGTTAGAGACAGTGTCAGGCCCTGAGTTACGACTAGCATCAGAGCCTTTGTTAGACACAATGTTCGGGACTGAATTAGGAGTAGAGTCAGGGCCTTAGTTAGTGACAGTGTCAGGGCCTGACTTAGGGAGAGCGACAGGGCCTGAGTGAGGCGTAGCGTCAGGCCCTTAGCTGGGCACACTGTCAGGGCATGACTTTGGAGCAGCATCAGCGTCTTTGCTGGATCAGCATTAAGGTCTTCGTTAGGTACATGATCAGGGCCTGAATTAGTCACAGCTTCAAGGCTTCAGTTCAGGAAAGCTTCAGGGCCTGAGTTAGGGACAGCCTCAGGTCTTCACTTAGGGACAGCGTCAGGGCTTACTTTGGGACAGTTTCAGGACCTTGGAAAGACATAGGTCAGGATATTAGCTCAGGATAATGTCAGGACTTTTGATAGTGATGGCAGCAGGGCCTTAGTTACAGACGGTTTCAGGGCCTGAGTTAGGCCTAGCATCAGAGACTTTGTTAGGTACAGTGTAAGGGACTGAGTTAGGAGTAGTGTCAGGGCCTTGCTTAGGGACAGTGTCAGGGTCTGATTTAGGTGTACTGTCTGAGACCTAGTTAGGGACAGTGCTAGGGCCTGAGTTAGGATTAGTGTCAAGGCCTTATTTAGGACCAATTTCACGGCCTTAGTTTGGACTAGCATCAGAGCCATTGTTAGGAATCGTATGAGGGCCTGAGTTAGGCATACTATCAGGGCCTTAGTTAGGGACAGTTTTAGGGCCTGAGTTAGGATTAGTGTCAAGGCCTTATTTAGGACCAATTTTAGGGCTTTAGTTTGGACTAGCAACAAAGCCTTTGTTAGGTATCATGTCGGGGCCTCAGTTAGGTGTAGTGTCAGGGCCATTGTTAGGGACAGTATCAGGGCCTGACTTAGGAGACGTTCAGGGCCTTAGCCAAGGAAAGTGTCAGGGCCTTAGTTAGGGACATTATCAGGGCCTGAATTAGCAGTAGTGTCCAAAGTCCTTAGTGAGGAGAGTAAGGAGTAAGTCAGGACTCAGGCCCTGACACTGTTCTTAAATAAGGCCCTGACATTACCTGGAACACAGGTCCTGATCTGATTCCTATCATAGGCGCTGATGTTGGACTTAACTAAGGCCCTGACACTGGTCCTAACTAAAGCTGTGACACTACTCTTAACTCAGGCCCTGACACTGTCCCTAACAAAGCCTCTGACACTACTCCTAAATCAGGCTCTGACACTGTCCCTAACTAAGGCCCTGACGTACACCTAACTCAGGCCCTGACACTGTCTCTAACTAAGGCCCTGATACTACTCCAAACTCAGCACTGACACTGTCACTAACTAAGGCCCTGACATTATTCATAGCTCACACCCTAAAACAACTCCTAAATCATGCCCTGACAATGTCCCTAACTAAGGCCCTGACACTACTCCTATCTCAAGCAATGACACTGTCCTTAACTTAGGCCCTGACTCTACTCCTGACTCAGGCACTGACACTGGCCCTAACTTAGGCCGTGACGCTACTCCTAACTAAGCAACTGACACTGTCCCTAACTAAGGCCCGGACACTACTCCTTACTCAGGCGCTGATAATATCACTAACTAAGGCCGTGACACTACTCCCAAAATAGGCATTGAGACTGTCCCTAAATACGCCCTGACAGTACTCCCAACTCAGGCACTGACACTGTCCCTAACTAAGGCCCTGACAGTACTCCCAAACTACGCACTGACATTGTCCCTAACTAAGGTCTTGACATTACTCTCAACTCAGGCACTAACACTGTCCCTAACTAAGGACTTGACACTACTCTTAACTCAGGCCCTGGCACAGTCCCTAACAAAGGCCTGACACTACCCCCAACTCTGGCACTGAGAGTGTCCCTAACTACGGCCATCACACTACTCCTAACTCAGGCACTGACGCTGTCCCTAAGTAAGGCCCTGACACTACTCCCAACGCAGGCACTGACGGTGTCCCTAACTAAGGCTCTGACACTACTCCCAACGCAGGCACTGACGGTGTCCCTTACTAAGTCTCTGACACTACTCCCAACACAGGCATTGACACTGTCCCTAACTAAGGCTCTCACACTACTACTTACTTAGGCATTGACACGCTACCTAACTAAGGCCCTGAGACTACTTCTACCTCAGACCCTGACACTGTCCCTAACGAAGGGCCTGATACTACTCCCAACGCAGGCACTCACGGTGTCCCTAACTAAGGCTCTGACACTACTCCCAACGCAGGCACTGACGGTGTCCCTTACTAAGTCTCTGACACTACTCCCAACACAGGCATTGACACTCTCCCTCACTAAGGCCTTGACACTACTTTTAACTCATGCCCTGATGCTGTCCCCAGAAAAGACCCTGAGACTATTCCCAACACAGGCACTGACACTCTCCCTAACTAAGACCCTGACACTACTCCCATTGCAGCCACTGACACTGTCCCTAATGCCCTGACACTACTTCCTACTCAGGCACTGACACTGTCCCTAACTAGGCCCTGACACTACTCCCAACTCAGGCCCTGACACTGTCCCTAACTAAGGCCCTGACATAACTCCCAACTCTGGCACTGACACTTTCTCTAACTAAGGCCCTGAAACTACTCCCAACTCAGGCACTGACCCTGTCCCTAACTAGGACCTGACACTACTCCCAACTCAGGCACTGACACTGTCCCTAACTAAGGGCCTGACATAACTCCCAACTCCGGCACTGACACTTTCTCTAACTACGGCACTGAAACTACTCCCAACTCAGGCACTGACCCTGTCCCTAACTAGGCCCTGACACTACTCCCAACTCAGGCACTGACACTGTCCCTAACTAAGGCCCTGACATAACTGCCAAACCCGGCACTGACACTTTCTCTAACTAAGGCCCTGAAACTACTCACAACTCAGGCCCTGACACTGTTCCTAACTACCGGTCTCAGACTACTCCTAACTTAGGCGCTGACACTATTCCTAACACAGTCACTGACACTGTCCCTAACTAAGGTCCTGAGACTATTCTTAACTCAGTCCCTGACACTGTCCATAACTTAAGCCACGTCACTACTCCCAACTCAGGCACTGAGGCTGTTCCTAACTAAGGGTCTGACACGACTCCAAACTGAGACACTGACACTCTTCCAAATTAAGGCCTTGACACTACTCTTAACTCAGGCCCTGACACTGTCCATAATAAAGACCCTGACAAAAATCCCAACTTAGGCACTGACAATGTCCGTAACTAAGGCCCTGACACTATTCCCATCTCAGCCACTGACACTGTCCCTAACTATGGCCCTGACACTATTCCCAACGCAAGCACTGGTGCTGTCCCTAACTAAGGCACTGGCACTACTCCCAACTCGCCCTGGCGCTGTCCCTAACTAAGGCTCTGACACTACTCCCAATTCAGGCAATGACAGTGTCCCTAACTGAGGCAATGACACTACTCCCAACTCAAGCACTAAGGCTCTGGATCATTGTGATGACAAGCGCCATGGAGCATTGTGATGACAAGGGCCATGGAGAATTGTGATGACGGGTCCTGGAGCATTGTGGCGACAAGGGCCATGGAGCATTTTGATTACAGGGGTCATGGGGCATTGTGATGAAAGTGGTCATGGAGCACTGTGATTAAAGTGGTCATGGAGCATTGTGATAAAAGTGGTCATGGAGCATTGTGATGAAAAGTGCTATGGAGCATTGGGATGACAGGGGTCATGGAGCATTGTGATGACAGATGCGTGGAGATTTGTGATGACGAGGACCATGGAGCATTGAGATTATAAGCATCATGCAGCATTGTGATGACAGGGGCCATGGAGCATTTTAATGACAAGAGACATGGAGCATTGTGATGACAGAAGTCATGGAGCATTGTGGTGACCAGCGGCATGGAGCATTGTGAAGAAAGGGGTACTGTAACATTGTGAAGAAAGGGTCAAGGAGCATTTTGATTACAAGGATCATGGAGCATTGTGATGACAAGGGTCATGGAGCATTGTGATGACAAGAGTCATGGAGACTTGTGATGACAGGGGGCATGGAGCTTTGTGATTTCACAGACATGTAGCATTTGAGACAATGGTCATGGAGCATTGTGATGAAAGGGGTCATGGAGCATTGTGATGATAAGGGCATGGAGCATTGTGATGACAATGGCATGTAGCATTGCGATGACAAAAGTCATGGAGCATTGTGATGACAGGGGTTATGGAGCATTGTGATGACAAGGGCGTGGAGCATTGTGATGACAGTGGTCATGGAACATTGTGACGATAAGGGCATCGAGCCGAGTTAGGGACAGTCTAGCGGCCTTGGGACTAAATTCAGTGCCTGAATTAGGCACAGCATAAGGTCTTCAGTTAGCATAAGAGGTAGGACATTAGCTCGGGACAGGTTTAGGGTAAAGGCTTGGAATCGTGTCAGGAAATGACCTAAGGAGAGTGTGAAGACCTTTGTTACTGAGACTCTCAGGGACTTATTCAGAAGCAGCGTTAGGGCTTCAGGTAGGCACAGCATCAGGGCCTGACTTAGGAAGAGCGACAGGGCCTGAGTGAGGCCTGATGTCAGGCCCTTAGCTGGGGACACTGTCAGGGAATGACTTAGGAGCAGCATCAGTGCCTCTGTTGGATCAGCTTTAGGCTCTTAGTTAAAGACATGACCGGAGCCCAAGTTAGTCACAGCGTCAAGGCCTCAGTTAGGGAAAGCTTCAGGGTCTGAGTTACAGACAGCCTCAGGTCTTCACTTAAAGACAGCGACAGGGCTTTCTTAGGGACAGTGTCAGGACCTTGGTTAGAAATGAGTCAGGATATTAGCTCAGGAGAGTGTCAGGATTTTAGTTATTGCTGGCAGCAGGGCCTATATTAAGGACATATTCCGGGCCTTTGTTAGATTCAGTGTCATGGCCTTAGTTAGGAGTAGTCAGGGCCTTAGTTAGGGAGAGCATTAGGGTTTCAGTTAGCAGAAGATGCAGGAGATTATCTCGGGACAGAGTCAGGTCCCAGGCCAGAGATAGTGCAAGGAGATGACCAAGGGCTAACGAGAAGACCTTAGTTATTGAGAGCATCAGGGCCTTAGTTAGCAGCAGCGTGAGCGCCTTAATCAGGACCAGCGCCAGGGCTGGATGTACGGACAGCGTCAGAGCCTAACTGAGGTACAGCAACAGGGCCTAAGTGAGGCCTATCTTTAGGGCCTGAGTAAGGGACAGTATCAGGGCATGACTTAGGAGCAGCATAAAGGCCTCTGTAGGATCAGCATTAGGGTCTTTGTTAAAGCTATTAGCAGGGCCTCCGTTAGGGATAGCCTCAAGGCCTCACTTAGGGGCAGCGTCAGGGCTTACTTTGGGAAAGTTTCAGGACCTTGGTAAGACATGGGTCAGGCTATTAGCTCAGGATAATATCAGGTGTTCAGATATTGACGGCAGCAGGGCCTTAGTTAGAGGCAGTGTCAGGGCCTAAGTTAGGACTAGCATCAGAGCCTTTGTTAGGTACAGTGTCAGTGACTGAGTTAGGTGTAGTGTCAGAGCCTTAGTTGGGGACAGTGTCAGGGCCTGCATTAGGACGAGCCTCCAGGCCTCAGTTAGGGACAGGTTCACGGCCTCGGACCTAAATTCAGGGCCTCATTTAGGGACAGAATCAGGGATTTAGCTAGCATAAGGGGATCTACAGCTGAAAGCAACCTGAACACCACCACAAGCAGATGCAGAAGTGAACCATGCACGCTCCTATGAAGGAATATTCCACAGCAGTTGAGTACATTTTGTTTAAAGTTAGTAACACTATAAAAATTATGTTTTGAAGAAAACTATATTCAGAAGATGAAAGAATCTCGTTCTAAAGAATCTCTTTAGCTAATCTCGACATTAGCTAAAGAGAAGGTTAGGTTAAGGTCTAGGGAGAGTGTCAGGAAATGACCTAGGGATAGTGTCAAGACCTTAGTTACTTAGCACATCAGGACCTAATTTAGGAGCAGTGAGTGTCAGGGCTTCGGGTAGGAACAGCGTCAGAGCCTGACTTAGGGAGTGGGACAGGGCCTGAGTGAGGCCTAGCGTCAGGGCCTTAGCTAGAGACAGTGTCAGGGCATGACTTAGGAGCAGCATAAGAGCCCCGGTAGGATCAGCCTCAGGGGCTATGTGAAAGATATTATCAGGGCCTCTGTTAGGGACAGCCTCAAGGCCTCACTTGGAGACAGCATCAGGGCTTCCTTAGGGACAGTTTCAGGACCTTGGTAAGAGATGGGTCAAGAAATTAGCTCAGGATAGTGTCAGGACTTTAGATATTGACGGCAGCAGGGCCTTAGTTAGGGACAGTGTCAGGCCCTGAATTAGGACGAACATCGAGGCCTTAGGTACGGACAGGGTCACAGCCTCGAGAGTAATTTTAGGCCCTTAGTTAAGGACAGCAGCAGGGCTGTAGTTAGCATAAGAGGCACGACATTTGCTAGGGACAGGGTCAGGTTATGGTCTAGGGATAGTGTCAGGAAAGGACCTAAGCATAGTGTCAAAACCTTAGTTACTGAGAGTATCAGATCCTTATTTAGAACCAGTGTCAGGGCTTCAGGTAGGGACAGCATCAGAGCCTGACTTAGGGAGAGCGACAGGGCCTGAGTGAGGCCTAGCGTCAGGCCCTTAGCTGAGGACACTGTCAGGGCATGACTTAGGAACAGAATCAGCGCCTCTGTTGGATCAGCCTTAGCGTCTTTGTTACAGATATGATCAGGGCCTGACTTAGTCACAGCTTCTAGGCCTCAGTTAGGGAAAGCTTCAGGGCCTGAGTTAGGGACAGCCTCAGTTCTTAACACAGGGACAGCGACAGGGCTTTCTTAGGGACAGTGTCAGGACCTTGGTTAGAAATATGTCAGGATATTAACTCAGGCTAGTGTCCAGTTTTTAGTTATTGCTGACAGCAGGGCCTATATTAGGGGCAAATTCTGAGCCTTACTTAGAGACAGTGTCAGGGCCTGAGTTAGGACTAGCATCAGAGCCCTTGTAAAGTACAGTGTCAGGGACTGAGTTAGGTGTAGTGTCAGGGCTTTAGTTAGGGACAGTGTCAGCGCCTCAGTTAGGATGAGCCTCCAACCTCAGTTAGGGACAGGTTGACGGCCTCGGGGCTAATTTCAGGCTCTTAGTTAGAGACAGCATCAGGGATTTAGTTAGCATAAGAGGCTCGACAATAGCTAAAGACAAGTTTAGGTTAAGATCTAGGGATAGTGTCAGGAAATGACCTAGGGATAGTGTCAAGACCATAGCTAATTAGAGCATCAGTGCCTAATTTAGGCCCAGTGTCAGGGCTTCAGGTAGGGACAGAGTCTTAGCCTGACGTAGGGAGAGCGACAGGGCCTGAGTGATGCCTAGAGTCAGGGCCTTAGCTACGGACAGCGTCAGGGCATGACATAGGATCAACATAAGGGTCTCTGTAAGATCAGCATTAGAGTTTAGTTAAAGACATTATCAGGACCTCTGTGAGGGACAGCCTCAGGGCCTCACTTAGGGACAGTGTCAGGGCTAACGTTGGGAGAGTTTCAGGACCTTGGTAAGACATGGGTCAGGATATTAGCTCAGGATCATGTCAGGACTTTAGATATTGATGGTAGCAGCGCCTACGTTAGGGAAAGTTTCAAGGCGTTAGTTAGGAGTAGAGGGCCTCTGATAGGTCCAGTGTCAGATCCTCAGTTAGCAATAGTGTTAGGGCCTTAGTTAGGGACAGTGTCAGGGCCGGATGTAGGGCGAGCATCTAGGCCTTAGTTCGGGACAGTTTCATGGTCTTGGGACTAAATTCAGTGCCTGAGGTAGGCACAGCCTAAGGACTTCAGTTAGCATAAGAGGCAGGACATTAGCTAGTGGCCGTGTCAGTTTAACATCTAGGGATAGTGTCAGGAAATGACAAAGTGTGAAGACCTTTGTTATGGAGACTCTCAGGACCTTATTCAGAACCAGTGTTAGGGCTTCAGGTAGGGACAGCATCAGAGCCTGACTTAGGGAGAGCGATAGGGTCTGAGTGAGGCCTAGCATCAGACACTTAGTGGGGGACACTATCGGGGCATGACTTAGGAGCAGCATCAGGGCCTCTGTTGGATCAGCCTTAGGGTCTTAGTTAAAGACATGATCAGGGTCTGAGTTAGTCACAGCATCAAGGCCTGAGTTAGGTAGGGAAAGCTTCAGGGCCTCACTTAGGGACAGCGTCAGGGCTTACTTTGGGACAGTTTCAGGACCTTGGTAAGACATGGGTCAGGTTATTAGCTCCGGATAATGTCAGGACTTTAGATGTTGATGGCAGCAGCCCTTAGTTAGAGACAGTGTCAGGCCCTGAGTTACGACTAGCATCAGAGCCTTTGTTAGACACAATGTTCGGGACTGAATTAGGAGTAGAGTCAGGGCCTTAGTTAGTGACAGTGTCAGGGCCTGACTTAGGGAGAGCGACAGGGCCTGAGTGAGGCGTAGCGTCAGGCCCTTAGCTGGGCACACTGTCAGGGCATGACTTTGGAGCAGCATCAGCGTCTTTGCTGGATCAGCATTAAGGTCTTCGTTAGGTACATGATCAGGGCCTGAATTAGTCACAGCTTCAAGGCTTCAGTTCAGGAAAGCTTCAGGGCCTGAGTTAGGGACAGCCTCAGGTCTTCACTTAGGGACAGCGTCAGGGCTTACTTTGGGACAGTTTCAGGACCTTGGAAAGACATAGGTCAGGATATTAGCTCAGGATAATGTCAGGACTTTTGATAGTGATGGCAGCAGGGCCTTAGTTACAGACGGTTTCAGGGCCTGAGTTAGGCCTAGCATCAGAGACTTTGTTAGGTACAGTGTAAGGGACTGAGTTAGGAGTAGTGTCAGGGCCTTGCTTAGGGACAGTGTCAGGGTCTGATTTAGGTGTACTGTCTGAGACCTAGTTAGGGACAGTGCTAGGGCCTGAGTTAGGATTAGTGTCAAGGCCTTATTTAGGACCAATTTCACGGCCTTAGTTTGGACTAGCATCAGAGCCATTGTTAGGAATCGTATGAGGGCCTGAGTTAGGCATACTATCAGGGCCTTAGTTAGGGACAGTTTTAGGGCCTGAGTTAGGATTAGTGTCAAGGCCTTATTTAGGACCAATTTTAGGGCTTTAGTTTGGACTAGCAACAAAGCCTTTGTTAGGTATCATGTCGGGGCCTCAGTTAGGTGTAGTGTCAGGGCCATTGTTAGGGACAGTATCAGGGCCTGACTTAGGAGACGTTCAGGGCCTTAGCCAAGGAAAGTGTCAGGGCCTTAGTTAGGGACATTATCAGGGCCTGAATTAGCAGTAGTGTCCAAAGTCCTTAGTGAGGAGAGTAAGGAGTAAGTCAGGACTCAGGCCCTGACACTGTTCTTAAATAAGGCCCTGACATTACCTGGAACACAGGTCCTGATCTGATTCCTATCATAGGCGCTGATGTTGGACTTAACTAAGGCCCTGACACTGGTCCTAACTAAAGCTGTGACACTACTCTTAACTCAGGCCCTGACACTGTCCCTAACAAAGCCTCTGACACTACTCCTAAATCAGGCTCTGACACTGTCCCTAACTAAGGCCCTGACGTACACCTAACTCAGGCCCTGACACTGTCTCTAACTAAGGCCCTGATACTACTCCAAACTCAGCACTGACACTGTCACTAACTAAGGCCCTGACATTATTCATAGCTCACACCCTAACACAACTCCTAAATCATGCCCTGACAATGTCCCTAACTAAGGCCCTGACACTACTCCTATCTCAAGCAATGACACTGTCCTTAACTTAGGCCCTGACTCTACTCCTGACTCAGGCACTGACACTGGCCCTAACTTAGGCCGTGACGCTACTCCTAACTAAGCAACTGACACTGTCCCTAACTAAGGCCCGGACACTACTCCTTACTCAGGCGCTGATAATATCACTAACTAAGGCCGTGACACTACTCCCAAAATAGGCATTGAGACTGTCCCTAAATACGCCCTGACAGTACTCCCAACTCAGGCACTGACACTGTCCCTAACTAAGGCCCTGACAGTACTCCCAAACTACGCACTGACATTGTCCCTAACTAAGGTCTTGACATTACTCTCAACTCAGGCACTAACACTGTCCCTAACTAAGGACTTGACACTACTCTTAACTCAGGCCCTGGCACAGTCCCTAACAAAGGCCTGACACTACCCCCAACTCTGGCACTGAGAGTGTCCCTAACTACGGCCATCACACTACTCCTAACTCAGGCACTGACGCTGTCCCTAAGTAAGGCCCTGACACTACTCCCAACGCAGGCACTGACGGTGTCCCTAACTAAGGCTCTGACACTACTCCCAACGCAGGCACTGACGGTGTCCCTTACTAAGTCTCTGACACTACTCCCAACACAGGCATTGACACTGTCCCTAACTAAGGCTCTCACACTACTACTTACTTAGGCATTGACACGCTACCTAACTAAGGCCCTGAGACTACTTCTACCTCAGACCCTGACACTGTCCCTAACGAAGGGCCTGATACTACTCCCAACGCAGGCACTCACGGTGTCCCTAACTAAGGCTCTGACACTACTCCCAACGCAGGCACTGACGGTGTCCCTTACTAAGTCTCTGACACTACTCCCAACACAGGCATTGACACTCTCCCTCACTAAGGCCTTGACACTACTTTTAACTCATGCCCTGATGCTGTCCCCAGAAAAGACCCTGAGACTATTCCCAACACAGGCACTGACACTCTCCCTAACTAAGACCCTGACACTACTCCCATTGCAGCCACTGACACTGTCCCTAATGCCCTGACACTACTTCCTACTCAGGCACTGACACTGTCCCTAACTAGGCCCTGACACTACTCCCAACTCAGGCCCTGACACTGTCCCTAACTAAGGCCCTGACATAACTCCCAACTCTGGCACTGACACTTTCTCTAACTAAGGCCCTGAAACTACTCCCAACTCAGGCACTGACCCTGTCCCTAACTAGGACCTGACACTACTCCCAACTCAGGCACTGACACTGTCCCTAACTAAGGGCCTGACATAACTCCCAACTCCGGCACTGACACTTTCTCTAACTACGGCACTGAAACTACTCCCAACTCAGGCACTGACCCTGTCCCTAACTAGGCCCTGACACTACTCCCAACTCAGGCACTGACACTGTCCCTAACTAAGGCCCTGACATAACTGCCAAACCCGGCACTGACACTTTCTCTAACTAAGGCCCTGAAACTACTCACAACTCAGGCCCTGACACTGTTCCTAACTACCGGTCTCAGACTACTCCTAACTTAGGCGCTGACACTATTCCTAACACAGTCACTGACACTGTCCCTAACTAAGGTCCTGAGACTATTCTTAACTCAGTCCCTGACACTGTCCATAACTTAAGCCACGTCACTACTCCCAACTCAGGCACTGAGGCTGTTCCTAACTAAGGGTCTGACACGACTCCAAACTGAGACACTGACACTCTTCCAAATTAAGGCCTTGACACTACTCTTAACTCAGGCCCTGACACTGTCCATAATAAAGACCCTGACAAAAATCCCAACTTAGGCACTGACAATGTCCGTAACTAAGGCCCTGACACTATTCCCATCTCAGCCACTGACACTGTCCCTAACTATGGCCCTGACACTATTCCCAACGCAAGCACTGGTGCTGTCCCTAACTAAGGCACTGGCACTACTCCCAACTCGCCCTGGCGCTGTCCCTAACTAAGGCTCTGACACTACTCCCAATTCAGGCAATGACAGTGTCCCTAACTGAGGCAATGACACTACTCCCAACTCAAGCACTAAGGCTCTGGATCATTGTGATGACAAGCGCCATGGAGCATTGTGATGACAAGGGCCATGGAGAATTGTGATGACGGGTCCTGGAGCATTGTGGCGACAAGGGCCATGGAGCATTTTGATTACAGGGGTCATGGGGCATTGTGATGAAAGTGGTCATGGAGCACTGTGATTAAAGTGGTCATGGAACATTGTGATAAAAGTGGTCATGGAGCATTGTGATGAAAAGTGCTATGGAGCATTGGGATGACAGGGGTCATGGAGCATTGTGATGACAGATGCGTGGAGATTTGTGATGACGAGGACCATGGAGCATTGAGATTATAAGCATCATGCAGCATTGTGATGACAGGGGCCATGGAGCATTTTAATGACAAGAGACATGGAGCATTGTGATGACAGAAGTCATGGAGCATTGTGGTGACCAGCGGCATGGAGCATTGTGAAGAAAGGGGTACTGTAACATTGTGAAGAAAGGGTCAAGGAGCATTTTGATTACAAGGATCATGGAGCATTGTGATGACAAGGGTCATGGAGCATTGTGATGACAAGAGTCATGGAGACTTGTGATGACAGGGGGCATGGAGCTTTGTGATTTCACAGACATGTAGCATTTGAGACAATGGTCATGGAGCATTGTGATGAAAGGGGTCATGGAGCATTGTGATGATAAGGGCATGGAGCATTGTGATGACAATGGCATGTAGCATTGCGATGACAAAAGTCATGGAGCATTGTGATGACAGGGGTTATGGAGCATTGTGATGACAAGGGCGTGGAGCATTGTGATGACAGTGGTCATGGAACATTGTGACGATAAGGGCATCGAGCCGAGTTAGGGACAGTCTAGCGGCCTTGGGACTAAATTCAGTGCCTGAATTAGGCACAGCATAAGGTCTTCAGTTAGCATAAGAGGTAGGACATTAGCTCGGGACAGGTTTAGGGTAAAGGCTTGGAATCGTGTCAGGAAATGACCTAAGGAGAGTGTGAAGACCTTTGTTACTGAGACTCTCAGGGACTTATTCAGAAGCAGCGTTAGGGCTTCAGGTAGGCACAGCATCAGGGCCTGACTTAGGAAGAGCGACAGGGCCTGAGTGAGGCCTGATGTCAGGCCCTTAGCTGGGGACACTGTCAGGGAATGACTTAGGAGCAGCATCAGTGCCTCTGTTGGATCAGCTTTAGGCTCTTAGTTAAAGACATGACCGGAGCCCAAGTTAGTCACAGCGTCAAGGCCTCAGTTAGGGAAAGCTTCAGGGTCTGAGTTACAGACAGCCTCAGGTCTTCACTTAAAGACAGCGACAGGGCTTTCTTAGGGACAGTGTCAGGACCTTGGTTAGAAATGAGTCAGGATATTAGCTCAGGAGAGTGTCAGGATTTTAGTTATTGCTGGCAGCAGGGCCTATATTAAGGACAGATTCCGGGCCTTTGTTAGATTCAGTGTCATGGCCTTAGTTAGGAGTAGTCAGGGCCTTAGTTAGGGAGAGCATTAGGGTTTCAGTTAGCAGAAGATGCAGGAGATTATCTCGGGACAGAGTCAGGTCCCAGGCCAGAGATAGTGCAAGGAGATGACCAAGGGCTAACGAGAAGACCTTAGTTATTGAGAGCATCAGGGCCTTAGTTAGCAGCAGCGTGAGCGCCTTAATCAGGACCAGCGCCAGGGCTGGATGTACGGACAGCGTCAGAGCCTAACTGAGGTACAGCAACAGGGCCTAAGTGAGGCCTATCTTTAGGGCCTGAGTAAGGGACAGTATCAGGGCATGACTTAGGAGCAGCATAAAGGCCTCTGTAGGATCAGCATTAGGGTCTTTGTTAAAGCTATTAGCAGGGCCTCCGTTAGGGATAGCCTCAAGGCCTCACTTAGGGGCAGCGTCAGGGCTTACTTTGGGAAAGTTTCAGGACCTTGGTAAGACATGGGTCAGGCTATTAGCTCAGGATAATATCAGGTGTTCAGATATTGACGGCAGCAGGGCCTTAGTTAGAGGCAGTGTCAGGGCCTAAGTTAGGACTAGCATCAGAGCCTTTGTTAGGTACAGTGTCAGTGACTGAGTTAGGTGTAGTGTCAGAGCCTTAGTTGGGGACAGTGTCAGGGCCTGCATTAGGACGAGCCTCCAGGCCTCAGTTAGGGACAGGTTCACGGCCTCGGACCTAAATTCAGGGCCTCATTTAGGGACAGAATCAGGGATTTAGCTAGCATAAGGGGATCTACAGCTGAAAGCAACCTGAACACCACCACAAGCAGATGCAGAAGTGAACCATGCACGCTCCTATGAAGGAATATTCCACAGCAGTTGAGTACATTTTGTTTAAAGTTAGTAACACTATAAAAATTATGTTTTGAAGAAAACTATATTCAGAAGATGAAAGAATCTCGTTCTAAAGAATCTCTTTAGCTAATCTCGACATTAGCTAAAGAGAAGGTTAGGTTAAGGTCTAGGGAGAGTGTCAGGAAATGACCTAGGGATAGTGTCAAGACCTTAGTTACTTAGCACATCAGGACCTAATTTAGGAGCAGTGAGTGTCAGGGCTTCGGGTAGGAACAGCGTCAGAGCCTGACTTAGGGAGTGGGACAGGGCCTGAGTGAGGCCTAGCGTCAGGGCCTTAGCTAGAGACAGTGTCAGGGCATGACTTAGGAGCAGCATAAGAGCCCCGGTAGGATCAGCCTCAGGGGCTATGTGAAAGATATTATCAGGGCCTCTGTTAGGGACAGCCTCAAGGCCTCACTTGGAGACAGCATCAGGGCTTCCTTAGGGACAGTTTCAGGACCTTGGTAAGAGATGGGTCAAGAAATTAGCTCAGGATAGTGTCAGGACTTTAGATATTGACGGCAGCAGGGCCTTAGTTAGGGACAGTGTCAGGCCCTGAATTAGGACGAACATCGAGGCCTTAGGTACGGACAGGGTCACAGCCTCGAGAGTAATTTTAGGCCCTTAGTTAAGGACAGCAGCAGGGCTGTAGTTAGCATAAGAGGCACGACATTTGCTAGGGACAGGGTCAGGTTATGGTCTAGGGATAGTGTCAGGAAAGGACCTAAGCATAGTGTCAAAACCTTAGTTACTGAGAGTATCAGATCCTTATTTAGAACCAGTGTCAGGGCTTCAGGTAGGGACAGCATCAGAGCCTGACTTAGGGAGAGCGACAGGGCCTGAGTGAGGCCTAGCGTCAGGCCCTTAGCTGAGGACACTGTCAGGGCATGACTTAGGAACAGAATCAGCGCCTCTGTTGGATCAGCCTTAGCGTCTTTGTTACAGATATGATCAGGGCCTGACTTAGTCACAGCTTCTAGGCCTCAGTTAGGGAAAGCTTCAGGGCCTGAGTTAGGGACAGCCTCAGTTCTTAACACAGGGACAGCGACAGGGCTTTCTTAGGGACAGTGTCAGGACCTTGGTTAGAAATATGTCAGGATATTAACTCAGGCTAGTGTCCAGTTTTTAGTTATTGCTGACAGCAGGGCCTATATTAGGGGCAAATTCTGAGCCTTACTTAGAGACAGTGTCAGGGCCTGAGTTAGGACTAGCATCAGAGCCCTTGTAAAGTACAGTGTCAGGGACTGAGTTAGGTGTAGTGTCAGGGCTTTAGTTAGGGACAGTGTCAGCGCCTCAGTTAGGATGAGCCTCCAACCTCAGTTAGGGACAGGTTGACGGCCTCGGGGCTAATTTCAGGCTCTTAGTTAGAGACAGCATCAGGGATTTAGTTAGCATAAGAGGCTCGACAATAGCTAAAGACAAGTTTAGGTTAAGATCTAGGGATAGTGTCAGGAAATGACCTAGGGATAGTGTCAAGACCATAGCTAATTAGAGCATCAGTGCCTAATTTAGGCCCAGTGTCAGGGCTTCAGGTAGGGACAGAGTCTTAGCCTGACGTAGGGAGAGCGACAGGGCCTGAGTGATGCCTAGAGTCAGGGCCTTAGCTACGGACAGCGTCAGGGCATGACATAGGATCAACATAAGGGTCTCTGTAAGATCAGCATTAGAGTTTAGTTAAAGACATTATCAGGACCTCTGTGAGGGACAGCCTCAGGGCCTCACTTAGGGACAGTGTCAGGGCTAACGTTGGGAGAGTTTCAGGACCTTGGTAAGACATGGGTCAGGATATTAGCTCAGGATCATGTCAGGACTTTAGATATTGATGGTAGCAGCGCCTACGTTAGGGAAAGTTTCAAGGCGTTAGTTAGGAGTAGAGGGCCTCTGATAGGTCCAGTGTCAGATCCTCAGTTAGCAATAGTGTTAGGGCCTTAGTTAGGGACAGTGTCAGGGCCGGATGTAGGGCGAGCATCTAGGCCTTAGTTCGGGACAGTTTCATGGTCTTGGGACTAAATTCAGTGCCTGAGGTAGGCACAGCCTAAGGACTTCAGTTAGCATAAGAGGCAGGACATTAGCTAGTGGCCGTGTCAGTTTAACATCTAGGGATAGTGTCAGGAAATGACAAAGTGTGAAGACCTTTGTTATGGAGACTCTCAGGACCTTATTCAGAACCAGTGTTAGGGCTTCAGGTAGGGACAGCATCAGAGCCTGACTTAGGGAGAGCGATAGGGTCTGAGTGAGGCCTAGCATCAGACACTTAGTGGGGGACACTATCGGGGCATGACTTAGGAGCAGCATCAGGGCCTCTGTTGGATCAGCCTTAGGGTCTTAGTTAAAGACATGATCAGGGTCTGAGTTAGTCACAGCATCAAGGCCTGAGTTAGGTAGGGAAAGCTTCAGGGCCTCACTTAGGGACAGCGTCAGGGCTTACTTTGGGACAGTTTCAGGACCTTGGTAAGACATGGGTCAGGTTATTAGCTCCGGATAATGTCAGGACTTTAGATGTTGATGGCAGCAGCCCTTAGTTAGAGACAGTGTCAGGCCCTGAGTTACGACTAGCATCAGAGCCTTTGTTAGACACAATGTTCGGGACTGAATTAGGAGTAGAGTCAGGGCCTTAGTTAGTGACAGTGTCAGGGCCTGACTTAGGGAGAGCGACAGGGCCTGAGTGAGGCTTAGCGTCAGGCCCTTAGCTGGGCACACTGTCAGGGCATGACTTTGGAGCAGCATCAGCGTCTTTGCTGGATCAGCATTAAGGTCTTCGTTAGGTACATGATCAGGGCCTGAATTAGTCACAGCTTCAAGGCTTCAGTTCAGGAAAGCTTCAGGGCCTGAGTTAGGGACAGCCTCAGGTCTTCACTTAGGGACAGCGTCAGGGCTTACTTTGGGACAGTTTCAGGACCTTGGAAAGACATAGGTCAGGATATTAGCTCAGGATAATGTCAGGACTTTTGATAGTGATGGCAGCAGGGCCTTAGTTACAGACGGTTTCAGGGCCTGAGTTAGGCCTAGCATCAGAGACTTTGTTAGGTACAGTGTAAGGGACTGAGTTAGGAGTAGTGTCAGGGCCTTGCTTAGGGACAGTGTCAGGGTCTGATTTAGGTGTACTGTCTGAGACCTAGTTAGGGACAGTTTTAGGGCCTGAGTTAGGATTAGTGTCAAGGCCTTATTTAGGACCAATTTCACGGCCTTAGTTTGGACTAGCATCAGAGCCATTGTTAGGAATCGTATGAGGGCCTGAGTTAGGCATACTATCAGGGCCTTAGTTAGGGACAGTTTTAGGGCCTGAGTTAGGATTAGTGTCAAGGCCTTATTTAGGACCAATTTTAGGGCTTTAGTTTGGACTAGCAACAAAGCCTTTGTTAGGTATCATGTTGGGGCCTCAGTTAGGTGTAGTGTCAGGGCCATTGTTAGGGACAGTATCAGGGCCTGACTTAGGAGACGTTCAGGGCCTTAGCCAAGGAAAGTGTCAGGGCCTTAGTTAGGGACATTATCAGGGCCTGAATTAGCAGTAGTGTCCAAAGTCCTTAGTGAGGAGAGTAAGGAGTAAGTCAGGACTCAGGCCCTGACACTGTTCTTAAATAAGGCCCTGACATTACCTGGAACACAGGTCCTGATCTGATTCCTATCATAGGCGCTGATGTTGGACTTAACTAAGGCCCTGACACTGGTCCTAACTAAAGCTGTGACACTACTCTTAACTCAGGCCCTGACACTGTCCCTAACAAAGCCTCTGACACTACTCCTAAATCAGGCTCTGACACTGTCCCTAACTAAGGCCCTGACGTACACCTAACTCAGGCCCTGACACTGTCTCTAACTAAGGCCCTGATACTACTCCAAACTCAGCACTGACACTGTCACTAACTAAGGCCCTGACATTATTCATAGCTCACACCCTAAAACAACTCCTAAATCATGCCCTGACAATGTCCCTAACTAAGGCCCTGACACTACTCCTATCTCAAGCAATGACACTGTCCTTAACTTAGGCCCTGACTCTACTCCTGACTCAGGCACTGACACTGGCCCTAACTTAGGCCGTGACGCTACTCCTAACTAAGCAACTGACACTGTCCCTAACTAAGGCCCGGACACTACTCCTTACTCAGGCGCTGATAATATCACTAACTAAGGCCGTGACACTACTCCCAAAATAGGCATTGAGACTGTCCCTAAATACGCCCTGACAGTACTCCCAACTCAGGCACTGACACTGTCCCTAACTAAGGCCCTGACAGTACTCCCAAACTACGCACTGACATTGTCCCTAACTAAGGTCTTGACATTACTCTCAACTCAGGCACTAACACTGTCCCTAACTAAGGACTTGACACTACTCTTAACTCAGGCCCTGGCACAGTCCCTAACAAAGGCCTGACACTACCCCCAACTCTGGCACTGAGAGTGTCCCTAACTACGGCCATCACACTACTCCTAACTCAGGCACTGACGCTGTCCCTAAGTAAGGCCCTGACACTACTCCCAACGCAGGCACTGACGGTGTCCCTAACTAAGGCTCTGACACTACTCCCAACGCAGGCACTGACGGTGTCCCTTACTAAGTCTCTGACACTACTCCCAACACAGGCATTGACACTGTCCCTAACTAAGGCTCTCACACTACTACTTACTTAGGCATTGACACGCTACCTAACTAAGGCCCTGAGACTACTTCTACCTCAGACCCTGACACTGTCCCTAACGAAGGGCCTGATACTACTCCCAACGCAGGCACTCACGGTGTCCCTAACTAAGGCTCTGACACTACTCCCAACGCAGGCACTGACGGTGTCCCTTACTAAGTCTCTGACACTACTCCCAACACAGGCATTGACACTCTCCCTCACTAAGGCCTTGACACTACTTTTAACTCATGCCCTGATGCTGTCCCCAGAAAAGACCCTGAGACTATTCCCAACACAGGCACTGACACTCTCCCTAACTAAGACCCTGACACTACTCCCATTGCAGCCACTGACACTGTCCCTAATGCCCTGACACTACTTCCTACTCAGGCACTGACACTGTCCCTAACTAGGCCCTGACACTACTCCCAACTCAGGCCCTGACACTGTCCCTAACTAAGGCCCTGACATAACTCCCAACTCTGGCACTGACACTTTCTCTAACTAAGGCCCTGAAACTACTCCCAACTCAGGCACTGACCCTGTCCCTAACTAGGACCTGACACTACTCCCAACTCAGGCACTGACACTGTCCCTAACTAAGGGCCTGACATAACTCCCAACTCCGGCACTGACACTTTCTCTAACTACGGCACTGAAACTACTCCCAACTCAGGCACTGACCCTGTCCCTAACTAGGCCCTGACACTACTCCCAACTCAGGCACTGACACTGTCCCTAACTAAGGCCCTGACATAACTGCCAAACCCGGCACTGACACTTTCTCTAACTAAGGCCCTGAAACTACTCACAACTCAGGCCCTGACACTGTTCCTAACTACCGGTCTCAGACTACTCCTAACTTAGGCGCTGACACTATTCCTAACACAGTCACTGACACTGTCCCTAACTAAGGTCCTGAGACTATTCTTAACTCAGTCCCTGACACTGTCCATAACTTAAGCCACGTCACTACTCCCAACTCAGGCACTGAGGCTGTTCCTAACTAAGGGTCTGACACGACTCCAAACTGAGACACTGACACTCTTCCAAATTAAGGCCTTGACACTACTCTTAACTCAGGCCCTGACACTGTCCATAATAAAGACCCTGACAAAAATCCCAACTTAGGCACTGACAATGTCCGTAACTAAGGCCCTGACACTATTCCCATCTCAGCCACTGACACTGTCCCTAACTATGGCCCTGACACTATTCCCAACGCAAGCACTGGTGCTGTCCCTAACTAAGGCACTGGCACTACTCCCAACTCGCCCTGGCGCTGTCCCTAACTAAGGCTCTGACACTACTCCCAATTCAGGCAATGACAGTGTCCCTAACTGAGGCAATGACACTACTCCCAACTCAAGCACTAAGGCTCTGGATCATTGTGATGACAAGCGCCATGGAGCATTGTGATGACAAGGGCCATGGAGAATTGTGATGACGGGTCCTGGAGCATTGTGGCGACAAGGGCCATGGAGCATTTTGATTACAGGGGTCATGGGGCATTGTGATGAAAGTGGTCATGGAGCACTGTGATTAAAGTGGTCATGGAGCATTGTGATAAAAGTGGTCATGGAGCATTGTGATGAAAAGTGCTATGGAGCATTGGGATGACAGGGGTCATGGAGCATTGTGATGACAGATGCGTGGAGATTTGTGATGACGAGGACCATGGAGCATTGAGATTATAAGCATCATGCAGCATTGTGATGACAGGGGCCATGGAGCATTTTAATGACAAGAGACATGGAGCATTGTGATGACAGAAGTCATGGAGCATTGTGGTGACCAGCGGCATGGAGCATTGTGAAGAAAGGGGTACTGTAACATTGTGAAGAAAGGGTCAAGGAGCATTTTGATTACAAGGATCATGGAGCATTGTGATGACAAGGGTCATGGAGCATTGTGATGACAAGAGTCATGGAGACTTGTGATGACAGGGGGCATGGAGCTTTGTGATTTCACAGACATGTAGCATTTGAGACAATGGTCATGGAGCATTGTGATGAAAGGGGTCATGGAGCATTGTGATGATAAGGGCATGGAGCATTGTGATGACAATGGCATGTAGCATTGCGATGACAAAAGTCATGGAGCATTGTGATGACAGGGGTTATGGAGCATTGTGATGACAAGGGCGTGGAGCATTGTGATGACAGTGGTCATGGAACATTGTGACGATAAGGGCATCGAGCCGAGTTAGGGACAGTCTAGCGGCCTTGGGACTAAATTCAGTGCCTGAATTAGGCACAGCATAAGGTCTTCAGTTAGCATAAGAGGTAGGACATTAGCTCGGGACAGGTTTAGGGTAAAGGCTTGGAATCGTGTCAGGAAATGACCTAAGGAGAGTGTGAAGACCTTTGTTACTGAGACTCTCAGGGACTTATTCAGAAGCAGCGTTAGGGCTTCAGGTAGGCACAGCATCAGGGCCTGACTTAGGAAGAGCGACAGGGCCTGAGTGAGGCCTGATGTCAGGCCCTTAGCTGGGGACACTGTCAGGGAATGACTTAGGAGCAGCATCAGTGCCTCTGTTGGATCAGCTTTAGGCTCTTAGTTAAAGACATGACCGGAGCCCAAGTTAGTCACAGCGTCAAGGCCTCAGTTAGGGAAAGCTTCAGGGTCTGAGTTACAGACAGCCTCAGGTCTTCACTTAAAGACAGCGACAGGGCTTTCTTAGGGACAGTGTCAGGACCTTGGTTAGAAATGAGTCAGGATATTAGCTCAGGAGAGTGTCAGGATTTTAGTTATTGCTGGCAGCAGGGCCTATATTAAGGACAGATTCCGGGCCTTTGTTAGATTCAGTGTCATGGCCTTAGTTAGGAGTAGTCAGGGCCTTAGTTAGGGAGAGCATTAGGGTTTCAGTTAGCAGAAGATGCAGGAGATTATCTCGGGACAGAGTCAGGTCCCAGGCCAGAGATAGTGCAAGGAGATGACCAAGGGCTAACGAGAAGACCTTAGTTATTGAGAGCATCAGGGCCTTAGTTAGCAGCAGCGTGAGCGCCTTAATCAGGACCAGCGCCAGGGCTGGATGTACGGACAGCGTCAGAGCCTAACTGAGGTACAGCAACAGGGCCTAAGTGAGGCCTATCTTTAGGGCCTGAGTAAGGGACAGTATCAGGGCATGACTTAGGAGCAGCATAAAGGCCTCTGTAGGATCAGCATTAGGGTCTTTGTTAAAGCTATTAGCAGGGCCTCCGTTAGGGATAGCCTCAAGGCCTCACTTAGGGGCAGCGTCAGGGCTTACTTTGGGAAAGTTTCAGGACCTTGGTAAGACATGGGTCAGGCTATTAGCTCAGGATAATATCAGGTGTTCAGATATTGACGGCAGCAGGGCCTTAGTTAGAGGCAGTGTCAGGGCCTAAGTTAGGACTAGCATCAGAGCCTTTGTTAGGTACAGTGTCAGTGACTGAGTTAGGTGTAGTGTCAGAGCCTTAGTTGGGGACAGTGTCAGGGCCTGCATTAGGACGAGCCTCCAGGCCTCAGTTAGGGACAGGTTCACGGCCTCGGACCTAAATTCAGGGCCTCATTTAGGGACAGAATCAGGGATTTAGCTAGCATAAGGGGATCTACAGCTGAAAGCAACCTGAACACCACCACAAGCAGATGCAGAAGTGAACCATGCACGCTCCTATGAAGGAATATTCCACAGCAGTTGAGTACATTTTGTTTAAAGTTAGTAACACTATAAAAATTATGTTTTGAAGAAAACTATATTCAGAAGATGAAAGAATCTCGTTCTAAAGAATCTCTTTAGCTAATCTCGACATTAGCTAAAGAGAAGGTTAGGTTAAGGTCTAGGGAGAGTGTCAGGAAATGACCTAGGGATAGTGTCAAGACCTTAGTTACTTAGCACATCAGGACCTAATTTAGGAGCAGTGAGTGTCAGGGCTTCGGGTAGGAACAGCGTCAGAGCCTGACTTAGGGAGTGGGACAGGGCCTGAGTGAGGCCTAGCGTCAGGGCCTTAGCTAGAGACAGTGTCAGGGCATGACTTAGGAGCAGCATAAGAGCCCCGGTAGGATCAGCCTCAGGGGCTATGTGAAAGATATTATCAGGGCCTCTGTTAGGGACAGCCTCAAGGCCTCACTTGGAGACAGCATCAGGGCTTCCTTAGGGACAGTTTCAGGACCTTGGTAAGAGATGGGTCAAGAAATTAGCTCAGGATAGTGTCAGGACTTTAGATATTGACGGCAGCAGGGCCTTAGTTAGGGACAGTGTCAGGCCCTGAATTAGGACGAACATCGAGGCCTTAGGTACGGACAGGGTCACAGCCTCGAGAGTAATTTTAGGCCCTTAGTTAAGGACAGCAGCAGGGCTGTAGTTAGCATAAGAGGCACGACATTTGCTAGGGACAGGGTCAGGTTATGGTCTAGGGATAGTGTCAGGAAAGGACCTAAGCATAGTGTCAAAACCTTAGTTACTGAGAGTATCAGATCCTTATTTAGAACCAGTGTCAGGGCTTCAGGTAGGGACAGCATCAGAGCCTGACTTAGGGAGAGCGACAGGGCCTGAGTGAGGCCTAGCGTCAGGCCCTTAGCTGAGGACACTGTCAGGGCATGACTTAGGAACAGAATCAGCGCCTCTGTTGGATCAGCCTTAGCGTCTTTGTTACAGATATGATCAGGGCCTGACTTAGTCACAGCTTCTAGGCCTCAGTTAGGGAAAGCTTCAGGGCCTGAGTTAGGGACAGCCTCAGTTCTTAACACAGGGACAGCGACAGGGCTTTCTTAGGGACAGTGTCAGGACCTTGGTTAGAAATATGTCAGGATATTAACTCAGGCTAGTGTCCAGTTTTTAGTTATTGCTGACAGCAGGGCCTATATTAGGGGCAAATTCTGAGCCTTACTTAGAGACAGTGTCAGGGCCTGAGTTAGGACTAGCATCAGAGCCCTTGTAAAGTACAGTGTCAGGGACTGAGTTAGGTGTAGTGTCAGGGCTTTAGTTAGGGACAGTGTCAGCGCCTCAGTTAGGATGAGCCTCCAACCTCAGTTAGGGACAGGTTGACGGCCTCGGGGCTAATTTCAGGCTCTTAGTTAGAGACAGCATCAGGGATTTAGTTAGCATAAGAGGCTCGACAATAGCTAAAGACAAGTTTAGGTTAAGATCTAGGGATAGTGTCAGGAAATGACCTAGGGATAGTGTCAAGACCATAGCTAATTAGAGCATCAGTGCCTAATTTAGGCCCAGTGTCAGGGCTTCAGGTAG